>NC_066881.1:24410954-24488454 GCF_022985175.1 Labeo rohita
GACATGAGCGTTTTACCTCAGATTAGCTGTAACAGTCCGCCCTCTTAGTTTCAATGCTGGAGCAGGGATGTAAGTTAGACAAGAATTGAGCGATTGAGGTGTGTTGCTGGATGTAATAATGTAATTTACTCCCAACATCTGAGCCGCTAAAGATGCAATAGATTACGTTTGTTTGTGAAGGGAATGCGCTTCCTGATCTACATATATCCGTCTGTGTTCATGCAAATCATTCAAGATCCAGCTTCACTTACAGCAGAAGTGAGTATAAGGGTTTTTTTTATGAATCTTTGCAATCGCCTTTCCTGATAATGTGCTAGTTAGCAAGTTTAGCGGCTAAAGTAAACATGCTCGTCTCTCCACAGAGAAAAGAGAGGGGCGGGGCGAGCAGAGCTCATTTGCATTTAAAGCAGCCTCAACCAGAATGAGATGTTTTTGCAGAGCTGATTTTGGCAAGGTAAAAAGGGTGTTGTTTTACACAACCACTGAGAATTTTTAACCAAAGTATATTACAGACTTTTCATTAAGACCCTGAAGAATCATATCAACTTGTGGAAAATGGGCATCCGATGATCCCTTTAACACTGTTTAAACATCCGCATGTTTTTTTTCATGTCCGTGGGTTGAAGCAACCCAAATAACTGGGTTGCGAATTTTACCAGGGGAACCCGACAAAAAAACACATATTTTACCCCCCGAACTCAATTTTTATCAGGGAACTGGGCTAGTTTTGAGTAGCAATTTGGTGGGTTCTGTTGTGAAAACCTGGCAACCCTGCCTATTAATTAACTTGAGTGCATTGTTAGCATCAGTGGTTTGCCCGCTCAATCGTAAGTTGCTGTCATTACCGTTAGTTACAATAGCCTACAATTTGCTAGCTAGTTACTGTATGCCTTTGTCATGTAAATGCATATTACCTTGTTGTCTCCTTTATTCAGTCTCATTATTTTTCGAGATTTTTATAACTTACTTTATTTTAGTGTTTTTTATCATTCAAATTTTGCTGGGTGGTTAATAACACATTTTTCTGTGGTATGACAAACTCAGAACATATCTGTGATATCACGAGATTTCCATAGATGTATGTTTGTTAGGACAGTACAATATTTAGCCGAGATATAACTATTTGAAAATCTGGAATCTGATGGTGCAAAAAAATGAAAATATTAAGAAAATCACCTTTAAAGTTGTCCTAATGAAGTTCTTAGCAAAGTATATTACTAATCAAAAATTGAGTTTTGGTATATTTATGGTAGGAATTTTACAAAATATCCTCATGGAACATGATCTTTACTTTATATCCTAATGATTTTTGGCATAAAAGAAAAATTGATCCTTTCAACCCATACAATGTATTTTTGGCTATTGCTACAAATATACCTGTGCTACTTACGACTGGTTATGTGGTCCAGGGTCACATTTATAGGTCCACTGAAGTGCTTTGAAACACACTCTATTATTCTATGTGTTGACGTAATTTCAACTGAAACAGGAAGTGACGGTGGGACTGTTTGATAGTCCCGCCCCCCTTTTTTAAATAGCCAATTGCATTTTGTTTATATTAGCTTGGGCCAGAGTTGTTGAGCTCGGTAAAGCCGCATTTGTCAGTGTACGACAGCCACAATCTCTTCCATATCAAAATAAAATTTAGAAAATACTAATTCAGCAGCCGCTTCAGAGTCTATTTATAGTGTAGGGGGCAGGACACTTTGGATTCTAGAGAGCATTTGATTGGACAGAAAGCTGAAGTGCAGGGTGATGTCATCAAAATTGTTGACTGATACTGGCAGATGTTAGAGACTGTAAGTTTTGAATGCTTATATCTTGTAAATACGAATTTTGTTATTGGTGTGGAGCACACTAGCTTACAGATAACCTTAAGACTAACGTATTCATACTAAAACCAAAAAAGTTCAATTTTGATTTCACAGGGAATTTAATATTTGTTTACACAGACTTGAAATGTTTTTAGAAAACATGACTATAATTAAATGGCTGAATATGAATCTGTAACCACATTTCTTGTGCTAAATGGCTTGATGACTCACTGTTTGTTTTTACTTGATCACTGATGTTTCGTATGTAATTAAAGGAGCTGGTGATAATTGCTCATTAGCGGTTTTAGGGGTGCTTGTTTAGATATTAGACTTCAGAAACAAAATCTGCTTTAAACCGAAAAGTCAAAACGGCCACTGAGTAATCAAGTGTTGTTTACTTTTATGAGAATTGTGCTGGTTTGGAGTATAGAGCCTGTAATGTACAGCAACCAAGTAATGTAGATACTGTAGCAATCTTTCAGTAAAGATGATAAGAGGGAGAACAGCCTTTTCCTGTCGGCAGATTTCACTTTAGTTCAGAAAGATCAAGGACTGCAGCAATTTCAATGATAACAGAATGTTCTTTCTTTCTGTCTCGCAATTTGATCTGCTCCATGTTAAATAAAACAGCTTTAATTAGGCCACTAATATGATGGGTGTGAGTGCTCATTTTAAACCAATTATTTGAGTACTTTTAGTTCTATAAAAATGATTACTATTCATTTCTTCAAAGGTAAAACTTTGAGGGTAAAAATAGCTTGAGTGCATCTTTAACATATGAATGTATGAAAGCATGAATGGGGAAGCCAAATAATACATGCAAATTAAAGCCTGTATTTATATATATATATATATATATATATAAAATACAAAAATATATATTTATATATATATATATATATATATATATGAAAAACATGACACAACAGTTGATATTACTTACAGTCTGTCATGAAAGCTCCCCACCCCCCATGGCAATCTGTCCTTAGGACAGGGCTTTTCACTCTCACAGTATTTCAAGTCTGAAAAGGTGAAAAGCACTGATTTCTGAGAAGGCACATGATGTACTTTTATTAAAAGGAACTCACTCTCTCTCTTGCTGGCATTCTGTCAAAGAAAAGCCCTAGCTGATTGCACTGTACAAGCGCCCATAATTTTCTACACACTATAGCAGCATTTTATAGAGAGGATAGGGAGGAAGAATGTCTTTCTCCTGCTCCTCTTCCTCAGTGGCATAAAGTCTACAACAGGGAACATGACTGGCAAAAAAGGAGGCATGAGAGAACCATAACTAATATTTTACACAGCAGGGTCTGAAACAAAAGGGACCATGAAGCTATTAGCAAGCAACGTGATGCAGTGAAAACTTAAATGACCCAGCAGAGGGGGAAAAAAATCTCACCTTGACCCTGGCATCTCCTCACACCATGACGAGTTCAAGAGATGAATACTGATAGCTGCTGGATGCTGCAGGCATGCAACATGCATTTTCTGTGATGCAAGGCTATATGAGTCAAAGACAGAGTAGGTAAGAGCGTGAAAATTGAAGAGAGGGAAAAGCAGTTTTTATGCTCCAGTAGTACATCACTGTCCAACCAAAATGATATAACTTAAATTGTGCGGTCTTAGAAAATGAATTCCACTGGGATAAACAGGGATAAACGCATCAAATTAGAAGCAATCTCTATTTAAGATTTTCTAATTGGCACTGAAGAGAATGAACATGAAAATTAAGGTTGAGTGCTGGTTCTTAAACGTATTACACATTTTTATAGATGCATTATACAGTAACTCTGAATCAATAATCATTCTTGATCCTCCCATTTAATACTGGCAGTCAAACATCTAATGTCAGTCTTAACCAGCCTTGATCATGGGCACTACTTTCAATGATTACTTTTCCTGATCACAATACAAGTCATAAAACTTCAAGGAAAAGTAACAGAAAAACTGTACAATTATAAAACATCTTTATTTCTCAAATCCTAGTGGCACCAACTCATGTCATGTTTTCGGTGCGCTCAGCCTTTTCTGTAGTCTCCTGTCGAATTCTCCGCACTGGGCTGTTAATTATTTTGCTGGAAGGTCCTTGATCAAATGTTTGACAAGTTATTAATCAGGAAGGTGGCCTCAGCGGAGCTGCTGAAAGTTAATTTCCACACTTCATTCCGGGGAGATGAATCAGAGTTGGTAGGAGATTGGGCAGCTGCCACATCAGCACTGCAGACCTCTGGAGGTTGCGAGCGACCTCGAGTACCACCGGATTTCCGGTAGGCACGAGCCAACACAACATCCAGACGCGTACTGCCGTATCCATCTCTGACCAGCACACAGCGAACATCAGAGCGCTGCCGCAGGTCTATTATCTTGAACTGGGCCTCGCGTGCCACCACAGCTACTGAACGTGGAGGTGGGTGGTAAACAGCATTCTCCCACAAGAGACACAGGTGGGTGTCAGTCAGGACAAGCTGGACAAGTTCAAAGTCTATCGGTGCAACCTGTGAATCAGGTACAACCACGTCTGTGTCCAGCTTGAGGCTTGATTTCTGAAGTCTGACAGTCGTGTAAAGTAGCAGTTGCACGTGCGCAAGTGCTGGACGCTCGCCCTGCATGTTACCATGTAACAGGAAGACCAGCTTAGTCAAGGTTTTTTGGAAAGAGCACATAAGGCGTCCACCAGAAGGTAGGAGCAAATCCTTAACATGGGAGTCCCAGTTTAGAGACAAACGTACCAGGTCATTTGACAGCAGCGGATGGTCCAGTGCACCTTTCTCGAAAGGACAAATGACCTCAAGTAAGGTTCGGGACAGTTCTTGACTTAGGCCTGCATTGCAGGTGTGCAAGACAAGTATACTGTTCTCCGTTTTCCCCGTTAGTCTGACAGTCTGCCCAGCAAAACCTATGTGGATCTCCTGCAGTTGCTGAAAGGATAGTTCATAGTAAATATTTAAAGAGTGTGTGGGGCTGGAAGAATCAGGTAAAGGATCAAAAGTGATCACCAAAAGCTTAGTCTGGAAAATGACAGTAACTCCAGGTTGTGGTTCTGGTTGAGAACAGGTGGCTACGCCAAGCCAGTATAAAGCTAACACTCGCTCTTCCATTAGCAAAGGGGCAGGGATGACACTATGTAGGCAGGAGAGAAGCTGTTGAGGTGGAAGGTTCTGGAGATGGAGCAAGGATTCAGGTACGGGTTGAAGTCTTTGGCAGCATACCTTCAGCCCCTCAGTTCTTTGGGTGGTCACTGAATCCCTTATTTGAGTTGCCTCCAAAGCCATCCATTCACCTGTACTGGATCTCGATGGATCTTGCATTGAAGACAGTGCTACACTCTGTTCTCCTACTGACAAAATCTCACTATGAGACAGATTTTGGTTTACATGTGGTCTTAGAGTCAACTCAAACTGGATATGGTGTACAAACGGAAGATCTTTTACCACGGAGCACATTTGATTGTACCATGCGCTTCCTCTGCCACCAGTTTGCTCCTTCAAAGAGTTTGTAAGCACACGTCCTGCATCCGCCAGCATCCAGGACACTCTTCCTACAAGGCTCCCTAGGCTAGAGCTGAATCCACTTTCCTCTGGTTGGGCTTTGGTTTCTTGGCTCTCAACAGATGTTCTGGATAGCAAGTGCTTGCTAAATTGGCCCCCCATGGTAAGTGGGCTATGCCTCTGTGAAAAGTGCTCCAAGCGAGTCAAGCTAGGGACAAAGGCTGCCCCTCCTCCCGTAGTGGAGTGCCTGCTCTGTATATGGGATTCCTCAGCTAACAAGCTCCCTTCTGAGCCCACGACCGGGTGCCAGAGACACTGCTGCTCAACATCCAGGAATCCAGAGGTCCCGTTAAGGCACTCCTGAAGTTCCCTGGTATCCCAGAGCCCACCATTCACCCCTGTTTTCTCCCCCTCCAGTTCCTTATATGTCATGTCCACTGATGGAGCTTCAGTTTCTGATTTATGAGGGGCTGAGTGCTGCTTCTCCCACTGGATGTCGAGCCTTGTCTGAAGTGACTTTCCCAGACTTTTGGCATCTCCTGCAGGGTTGTTAGTGGCACGGTGTTCTATAAGTGCCCTGGGTGTCTCAGGAACGTGCTGAGACTCTGAAGGTCCACTGAAACTGCTGTCTGTCTTGTTTTGAGGAAATTGTAAATCTGTAGCAGCAAGAGATGTGGGAAATATCTGTAAGGAGAAAAAGGGAATAGTGCCAAGAGAGTTTAGTTATTAGGTCACTACATTTCAATAAATGTAGAGAGTCTATTAATGTTCTCAAAATTCTACTTTTACGTAAATGTTTTGATACTCTTTTATTACAGTTACCTTCTCTGGACTGAAGTCTACCTCTCAGCTTTAAAAGCTGTGAAAATAACTTCTCGCCCCTTTTCACTGCTCACTTCTTGCAACTGTTTATCTCTGTTTAAGTGGACTAAACACTTCACCCAATCTAAACAGAAGAGCCAGGGCTGAAAGCACTGAGAAGTAATTGGTTGAAAAAACATGCTTCATGAATCTTTTTTATTTGTTAGGAAGGCCCTGCATGCTATTTGCATTAGCTGCTTTTTCACAGATGAAAATATGATTAAGCCATTGCTTTGATGCACTCTCTTTCCAGGGGGTGGCCATAAAGCCATGTAAAACACATGTAATGACTATAAAATGTGTACATCATAATCAATGCTAGCTGAGAGCAGAAAAGGGGGCCTTCTACAAGTTAAATATTTGGTATTTTAATTATTTCTGTGAAGGGCAAATAATGCTTAAGGCATAAGTTCAAATTTGTAGGAAAAAGAACATCATGTTTCTGTGGTAATAAGAAACACCACCCCCATTAGCATCGTATGTATGAAATCAAATAACATGACAGGACTAGGACAGTATGTTAATAGCTCAATCTGAGGCCTCCGACAGACTGTTTATTATTTCAGACTGGCATTTTTTAATTTTCAAGTGCAAACATAAAAAAAGATATGACCTCTACTAAATCCCTGAGGCAGCTACACTGCCTTCAGGCAATGGTCAACTCCATCTATGTTTGTTTTTCAAAACAGTGTATTCATAATAGTCTGTTCTCATACAGAAGCTCTAAAAATGTAGTGTCCAGCCAGTCACAAACAAATGTTAGCACCTTTTTTCTCTCTTAGATCTAAAGTACAGTTTTTTATGAAAATAATGAAACAGATATAGTAGTGAAATTGATATATAGTGGCATGCAAAAGTTTGGAAACCCCTTGGAGAATCTGTTAAAATGTGATGTTTTAAATTATCTGTGATAATTTTTGCAAAATAAGAGAGATAATACGAACTGCATGTTATTTTTTATTTAGTACTGTCCCAAGTAAGATGTTTACATATAGTCCACAAGACAAAAAAAATAGCAAGGTTTACAAGTAAACACAATGCAATAAGAGCTGGGGGGTGAAAACTTTTTGAATTTGAAGATCAAGGTAAATTGTACTTAATTTGTCTTCCGGGAAACATGCAGATATCTTTTGTTGCTTCCGAAGGGCAGTACTAAATGGAAAAAATATATATATTTCAACAAAATAAGAAAAAACTGAGAAAAAAAAAAAAAGGAAGAAAAATTTCATCCTTTTCAAAAGTTTTCACCCCCGGCTCTTAATGCATCGTGTTTCCTTCAGGAGTATCAGTGCATGTTTGAACCTTTAAACAGTTGTGTTTGAGTCCCTCAACTGTCCTTAGTGTGAAAAGATGGATCTCAAAATCATACAGTGTCACTGCTGGAAAGGGTTCAAATATGCAAAAAATGCTGGAAAACTGAAGAATCTGCAGGACCTGGAGGATTTTTCTGAGAACAGTGATCAGTTTAACTGTTCAGAACAACCATCACAAAACAAATAAACAGTGGTAGATCATCCAGGTAACCATACACAGTATTAAGAACCAAGGGTTCACAAACTTTTGAAGGGGGTTATTTTAATAATTTCAGCAATTTTTTTTGTCTTGTGGACTATATGTAAACATCTTTTATGTAAAATATCTCACTCAGGACAGTAATGAATAATAAATAACATGCATTTTGTATGATCTCTTATTTTCTGAAAAATTATTAACGTTTTCACAGATTCTGCAAGGGGTTCCCAAACTTGGTGAGTGGAGACTAACATGCTTACCCTGTGATTTTCTCCTGAGAAACAACTGCTTTGTAGAGCATTGGCGTCACTTTTGGGTTGGTCAGAAACCTTTTCAGAGCTGCAAAATGAAAATTGCATTTTAGATGATTCAACAGTATAGAAATTCAACATCTGTAATTATATTACAAGGATTAGAAAGGTAAAAAAGCATATTTCTTCTAAATGATATTTACACTGAAGCATGGCCACAAAAGAGCGAAGCAATTAGGTTTATATTCAAAACCAGGCTGCTGTAGTCTTTGTTTTGAAGAGTGATTTTAATTATTTTTGCTACGGTTTTGACACAAGAGACCTCCAACAGGCGGCAAGGCAAAAAGACTAAACTGCACAATGTCCCGCATCTCCAAAAGCGTCTATTAGATTTGAATAGCAAAGGACCCAAATGTCTGGATGCGATTAGGGCCACTCAGCTAGCTGTGAAATTAAATAGAATGTGCGCATGTAGATTTGAGGATTTACATACAAGCACTTCATTCTCAGACTGTTCGCACGGGGATGGAAAAGCAGTGTGGTGGGAAACGAAGATGACTTTCCGTCAAGCTCAACAGGATTTTGGACAGAAAGCCAAATATTTAATGGAGCCTCATACACAACTTGTTGGATAGCAGAGCGTGTACAAGTCAAAACCCTGTAAAATGCCAGAAATGCTCCCAGTAGAAAACAACAGCAGGGTACTGATCTTACACTCAAGCTTGGGATCTTGAACAACAGAGCATCTACTGAGAACATTTCAGACACAACGGTAAATACAACATATTTAGAATGCGGTTCACAAAGGCAACTTCATACAGTAGGTTAGGGAAAATGTGAAAGTTGAATTTTTTAAAAATTCACTTATTTGTCAGAGCATGTATCTGCAATAACAAAATAAGTATTAATCTTACAGAATTTAGTAGTGCATTCAATAGACATGGTTGACATAGGTACAGGTCAGATACACTTCAGACTACAGAAACAGCGCACAGCATTTGATAGGACATTGAAATTCTGAACCTTGACTGGTGCCACAAGGAATCATCCTCTAGGTTTCTACCCATGCGGTGTGACTCCTTTTGGTCTGTCTCCTGTATATTCACCTCTCTATGCATCCTCTCCTCCTCTGCACACCCTGTCTGTGATCTTTTCCCTCCCAAAGTCTCTGCTGTCTTTCTGTCATCCTTTGAGTTTACAGAGGTGGATTCTTTCACTGATATTCTCGCTTCTGCGAAGCCTGAAGATTATCCACACTTTTTGATGCTTTTGTGACTCACAAAACAATTAATAATAGCATTATCTTCATTATTCAAAAATATTAAGTAGTACAGAGTGAATAGGTATGAACTATTCTAAGACAATTCTGTAAAGGAGACAATAGCAAAAGAAATTCTGTACTGGAGAAACATTAAATAACTATGGAAAGAACTGAAGCTTTTAATCAATTACTAAACAAACAGAAAAATTCAATAAAGAGCTAAATAAATTAAGCATTAAGGTATTAATAAATTAAGGTACAATATTCCAGGACTGTGGAATGGTGCACAACATGTGCACAACATTTAACTTTATCCATTTTTAAAAAAAAAAAAAAATGTATAATGCTAAATAAAATTATAATTATGCACTAATAGCAAATCAATTTTCAATGTACTCATCAAAATGTAAATGAAAACCAACAGTACTGTTAACAATGCTTCACCATTACAAACAAGGCCCTAGAAGTTTAAACATGAAATGTCAAAAAATGGAAGATGCACACTGTACATCAGAGGTTGCATAATTTTAATTTCCGTATTTTAATTATAACACATTTAATTGCTTTTAATTTTGTTCACATTTTCATTTTATCGTGGACCTACAGGACATATAGGCTTATGCATTTATTTTGAAGAGAACAGATGAACAGACTGTGTGTCATTTTTCATGTTCAACACACATCCCGCAGTAACAGTGAAGGACACTAAAAACAACAAAATATGCTAGGACTGTGTAAAAAAAGAAATTGATTTCTCGATTTTAATAGGTTCTCATTTTTATGAGCCAATATCGTTTCTTAAATCCCAATCGATCTTTTGGTCTATGCTGATTTCATTTGATGAATGAACAGTACATGATGTGTTGTAGTTACATTTTCAAGTTGACTAGTTAAAAATCTTAAAAACACAAGAATCAGTCAAACGTTCTGAAATAATCAAGATTTAATTTTTTTGCCATATCGCCCAGCCCTAGAAGAAAATAAATTATTTTCTTTACTTTGCGCACAAAAAGTATTCGCATAGCTTCATAAAATTAAGATTAAATTACTGATGTCACATGGAATATTTTAACGATGTCCTTACTAACTTTCTAGGCCTTGAACGTGGTAGTTCCATTGCTGTTTTTGCAGGGCCAGAAAGCTCTCGGATTTCATCAAAAATATCTTAATTTGTTTGAACAAAGGTATTACAGGTTTGGAACAATATGAGAGCGAGTAATTAATGACATAATTTTCTTTTTTTGGTGAACTATCCCTTTAACACTTGAGGTTAAATGCCTTGGTCTTGTACAACCTTCTCAGTTCTTGTAGTGTTCAAACCTGCAAGTGTTCAATTTACACCCCAAATCTTTAAGCACTGAGTGTACCTTCTGTTTGCAAACTCAGAGGAAGAGAAGGCTGGGATTGGGGTAAATAAACACACACTTATCCTTAGTAAGATATCCTTAATCTTAACTGATCTTATTTTTGATTGGGAAGCAGACAGATGCTGAGATTAGTAGATATATCAAGCGACATGCACTGATATTACAGGAATATTTCACCCAAATATGGGAATGACTTGTATTAGATGAGCAAATCAACCATGTGCTGTACAGCTGTCATTTAATGGCGTTGTCTGAAAAGAAAACCCAGCTGAAAATATCAAAATTTTATGCATTCAAACAAGACTCAGAAAAAAAGAGCATGGTATTTTTGTAGGAAATCTGTCAAATAAAATGTATCCCACAGATAAGACATGAACCACAGCACAAATTTCACAAAGTGCAAAACTATAAAAACTGCAGAAGGTCTTGTATGTGTTTCATAGCTCCTCTCTGCAAACTTTTTTAGGAAAGATGCACCAAGCCCAAATATTCAGTGATCTACTAGCACATGTGAGTAAACAGGTGCTCAGACATTTCTCTCTAATTTCACCAAGACATTTGCTATGAAAATCCTGTGGAAGCCCTTGGGAACTCTTGTAAAATGAGGAACCCTAAAATAAATTAGCAATTAGAGCCTCCTGAAAGCTTCATATGTTGATATTCTACACAATTTCCAGAAAATTAAATAAATTAAGAATGTACACAATGAAAAAAGAGAAAAAAACTGTTTCCAGTAAAGAGACAGAATAGGTGAGAAGCATCTGTTTCACTTGCTGAAGATCAAACTTTTGCAGGAGCACACCTTCTGTTTGCAAACTGACAGGAAGAGGAGGAGGGGGTTGGGAGAAAGATACACACACACATCCGACATATAAAGCCTGAGTAAATGCAATGACTTAATCAGATTCATTTTTACACGCACTACGGAGTGTACGTTTTTCACATTGGTAAAATATGACTTACTAAAGACTTATGGTTAAACAGAAGTCAAGCTGAATGAAAGAACTAAGCATCCATCTCTGCTGATGAACAAGAAAAATTATAAATGGTAATTTGTGTCGAAAAAGTTTCCGAACTAGTTATAAACAAGCCAGATATTTAATGTTCTTGTCATTGTTGTGTTAAAGAAACCATTGATATATGTTTGCAAGCTTTCCTTAGGAAATTGTAAAACTACAAAATGACAAAAACATGAATCCAGGCCTACGGAGACCCATAAAAAAATTCTTGATTTCATCTTGCCTAGCAAAACCGTACAGGACAGGCTATAAATACATAGTACAAAATGGACTTGCTGATAAATTAAAGCATATTTGGACAGTGTAATGCTTTTCTTTTTGCTCTGCTTGTATTTAGCAGTGTTTGATGTGTGCATCAAATCCCATTGGAGCGTTCTGATGCTTTTGCAGAAACCAAATCCACTGTCTATCAATGAAAGCCAGAACGAAATAAATTAGCAATCTGCTCAGCTTGCGCTGCTCACATCAAACACACAAATCCATTATCTATAGAAAGCTTTGAACAACAAAGCCAACGACGACCAAGCAAACAAACATTTTGTAAACACCGACAAAGGAACAATTAGGAGGAACAGCGTGCAGAACATTGCTGAAGGCGCTAGGATAGATTGGGTGTACATATGAAGAGCCTGGAGGTTCACAGATGATGCATGAAGTCTCTCGGCGCCAGCTGCAAACAGTAGCGTGTCAGAAAGAAGCCTGCCAGCTGGGAGTTAGGAGACTGGGAGCTTCATTGTCGTAGTTGTCGCCACACACGACACAGAACATCCTGAATCTCTCTGGCTGCCCAAATGTCTTGTTCTCTTTCTTATCAAACTTTCTTTTATGTGGGGAAATTCTTAAACTAACTGACACAGGGGTGTCCAGTCTTGCTTCTGGAGGGTTAACATCCTGCAGAGTTGAGCTTCAACCTCTTCTAACACAACTGCCTGAATGTTTTCAGCAATCCCGAAGTACTTAACTGGGGTTAGAGCTAAATTCTGCAAGAACATAGAAAGCAGGTCTGGATACCACTGGACTAACACTCCCAGTTACAAACGCTTTTCACACGTAAACTTATGTTTTAAACTTATGCTTTTTTTAAAAAAGCAGGTCATATGGCTTTTTAAAGTGTCTTAATATTGTGTTGGAGTACCCTACAACAGGTTTAAATGCATCTGAGGTCAGAAAACATTGTGATTTTCTTAGAATATGCATTTATACATACAGTCATTTGTCAGTAATTTCAAAACGACTGGTTTGAATCAGTTCTGAGCATTAGGTCTGTGAACCCCTCTCTTCCATAAGCCTACTCTGCTCTGACTGGTCAGCTGGCCAAGCCTGTTGTGATTTGGCACAGAGAGGAGTACTTGAGCAAGTTAGCGAGAGCTGCCATCAGTGTTGCCAGGTCTGCGGTTGTTTTTGATGTCCATGGTTTAAAATGTCATATTAGCCCCTGGATTGTGAATTTACCAGGGGAATCCAGACAAAAAGCATCTATTTTACACCCTGGAACATGATTTTTTTTTTAACAGGGGACCTTTTTCCCTTTGAAATGCAATTGGGTGGGTTTTGTTGTGAAAACCTGGCAACCCTGGCTACCATTAAAGGAGAACTCCACTTCCAGAACAACAATTCACAAATAATTTACTCACCTCCTTGTCATCCAAGATGTTCAAGTCTTTCTGTCTTCAGTCATAAAGAAATTATGGTTTTTGAGGAAAGCATTTCAGGATTTTTCTCCATATAATGGACTTCACTTGTGCCCCCCGATTTTGAACTTCCAAAATGTAGTTTAAATGCAGCTTCAAAAGGCTCTAAACCCAGCCGAGGAAGAAGGGTCTTATCTAGCGAAACGATCGGTCATTTTTTTCGAAAGGTAAAAATTTGTATACTTTTTAAGCACAAAAGCTCGTGTAGCACAGGTTCTGGGATGTGCGTTCACACACTATAGAATCATGTCAAAAGGTCACGCCGAACGTAGGCGGAACTACAGACCCAGTGTTTACAAAGCGGACACGCAAAGACTAACAAAGTGCAAGTAAGTCAAACACTGTTTAGAAACAAAAAGGTACAACGATGTCGGATGATTCTGAAGTTGTAGGAGAAAATGAGATGGAGTTTTTCACTATTCTCTACTTGCACTTTCTTAGTCTTTGGGCGTTCGCTTTGTAAACACTGGGTCTGTAGTTCCGCCTACGTTCCGCGTGACCTTTCGATGTGATTCAATAGTATGTAGCGTTGTGAACGAATATGATGACTCCTTAAGGTCAACTCTTTCTTTTGAGAGACATTATCTATATTTATCATGCACTTTTTTTGATTAAAAACTTTGCAGACTAGGACAGCTACATTAAAAACTGCACAAAAATGTATTTTTAAGACCTGCTTATTAAGAGGATGACGAAATTCAGCATTAAACCATTAATTTAAACATGCAAAAAATCTATATACCGTGCTATTTGATGTGAAACTAAGAGTGTCCTTAATATGACACTTTATATCCATCTAACCCAAGTCTAGGTTCATAAATAAGTATTAAGTGAAGCATTAAAAGTAAATTTTGCCAAGATAAGTGGAGTGCAAAATATCTTATGGAGGAAAGTAAAGCTAGCATGCTGACTAAACCTTATATAACATAATGAATCAGAGGATGGATGGGGATACAGCACAGTCTGTCTCACAGCAGGTGTACTCACCTGAAATGACTGAAAGACTCCACAGAGAATGCAGTGGAGGTACTCGACACGAAGAGCCCAGACTGTTGAGAACACACAAACAAATGGATGGTTGAGCATATACACGGCACTGTGATAAAAAAACACTCTCACAACCGAAAGACAGCTGTTTCTAACACACGGCAATTACAGCACACTAATTAAAGCAAACATGCCATTAGAAAACACTACAAATCACCATCATTCAGATCGAAATGAGAGAGTAGAATGCGAAGAGACTAGTAAACATGATTGCAACGTGCCTCAATGAGCATGGAAATGAAACGCCTTTTATAGCAAATTGTCTTTGTTCTAATAAAAGTTTTAAGAGATCGTTCACACAAAAATAAAAACTGCCATCATTTACTCATTGTCATGTTGTTCCAAATCTGTATGACTTACTTTCTGCTGTAGAACACAAAAGGAAATGTTTAGCAGAATGAGCTGCTCTTTTACATAAAATGCAAACAGAAAAATCACCATAAAAATGGACCATAAGTCATCTGAAGCCACGGAGGAGCTTTGTGCATGGACACAAATGAAATTTAAGTCATTATTTACTAAAATTGTTCTTAAACATGGTAATTGGTTTACTTTCACTGTATGGAAAACATGAATTACTTTTAGGTTCAGAAGACAGAAGTCATCTGAATCGGTCAAATATGTGACTCTAGACCACAAAACCAGTATTTGTAGCAATAGCCAACAATACATTGTATGGGTCAAAATTATAGATTTTTCTTTTATGCCAAAAATCATTAGGATATTAAGTATTAATGTTCCATGAAGATATTTGTCAATTTCCTACAATAAATATATAAAAATGTAATTTTTGAGTAGTAATATGCATTGCTAAGGACTTCATTTGGACAACTTTAAAGGCGATTTTTCTCAATATTTAGATTTTTTTGCACCATCAGATTCCAGATTTTCAAATATCTTGGCCAAATATTGTCCTATCCAAACAAACCATACATCAATGGAAAGCTCATTTAATCAGCTGAGATGTATAAATCTCAATTTTGAAAAAAAATGACCCTTATGACTGGTTTTGTGGTCCAGGGTCATATGTTCAAACAAACACCTTTGAACATAATGATGCAACTTTAATTTCAAAAGATTAAAAATAATTTTTTGTTGCTTTTGAAATTCAGTTGTCTGAGATAGACAAGTGCCTCCTCTGTTTGAATGCGCAATTTGCGAGAAGAAAACTTTTTTCTAGAGCAGAAAATGACTGTCTTCTCTAAAAATCCCTTTTTGTTCATAAAATTGGATGCCTAATGTGGCAATTCATCTTAAATTGAGAAAAAGAGGCAAACACAGACATAATATTTCATGTTGTTCTCTTTAACTGTTAAGTTTTCATAATCTATACTGATAAAAAGCCATTTCAAACTGATTCACTGCCTTGTTTTACATCATCTTACCATAAAAATTCAGTCATAAGATTCATCTGGGCACAAAATATCAATGGAAACAGCTCTCTGAGGAAGTTAGTTTATGCAAGCAATCTTCAAACTATTATGTGCCATTGTATAATATGGAAATTAGCAGTTTGTCTGAGCAAAAACAAAGTTTGGTACAACAAAAATGACTGAATGGTGCCGCTGAGAGCTCCATGAGGGAAGTTAACAGTTGTTTGTGAGTATAAGAATAGTTCACGCAGAGAGAAGGCGCTGTAATCTCCGTGCACAGAAGAGGAAACAGCTGCTGTCTAACTTTACAATGAGAGACTTAACAGTCAGGAAATATTTAATTACCTGTCACAGCAGTGAGAGACAGAGAGAGGGAGGGAAAGTTAGAGAGAGAGTATCGGAGGCTGGCGGAGAAAGTAAGACAGAGGAAGTGAAGGTGCACACTTGCAAACCAAACGACAGAGACATGTTCGGCTCTTATCGGAAGACACTGAGGTGCACAATTACTTTACCTCTCTGAGGAAATGAAGAAAAAAGGTGTAGAAGATAAAAATAAAAAAGAAAACTGGCGCTTTGCAAACACACCAAGAGGGATTTATAATTTTAGCTTGAGGGAAGAATATATGTGCCTCTTTGAAGAAGAAAGCTCTTGTTCTACCTCGCATGGAGGAGCACACAGCCAATTGGCATAGCAATTACAACTGAGAGCGGTTTGTGATGACTTGCATTTTTTAACATAAGTTTGTAATTCTGCTCAGCCTTTATCCAGCAGCATTTTAATGCATATTTTTTTACAAATAGCTTCAAAAGAGGTTAAGTTTCCCCCACCTTGCGTTTCTCTCGAAGTTGTGCTGCTTCCTGAGGATGGTTGAAATGGAACATAGCGGCCTTTCCAAGTTGTATGTTCACTCCTGACAAATACAGAAATATATAGTGAAAAATACAGCAATAATTAAAGGAGGAGTCCACTTTCAGAACAGATAATGTACTCACCCCCTTGTCATTCAAGATGATCATGTCTTTCTTTCTTCAGTCGTGAAGAAATTATATTTTTTGAGGAAAACATTTCTGGATTTTTCTCCATATAATGGACTGTTATGGTGCCCCGAGATTGAATTTCCAAAATGCAGTTTAAATGCTGCCTCAAACGATCCCAAATGCGGTTGTAAATGATCCCAGCCGAGGAAGAAGGGTCTTATCTAGCATAATGATCAGTTATTTTCATTAAAAAAATACAATTTAAATACTTTTTAATCTCAAATGCTCGCTTGTCTTGCTCTGCCTGAACTCTGTGTATTCTGGTTCAAGACAGTTAGGGTAT
This sequence comes from Labeo rohita, assembly GCF_022985175.1. Classification (NCBI taxonomy): domain Eukaryota; kingdom Metazoa; phylum Chordata; class Actinopteri; order Cypriniformes; family Cyprinidae; genus Labeo; species Labeo rohita. Next base: position 24,427,963 of record NC_066881.1, read on the forward strand.
GTCGAAAAACTCCCATCGTATTTTCTCCCTCAACTTCAAAAGTCATTTCAAAATCATCCTACATCGCTGCAGAAGTACCAACCCAATCTTTGCAAAGTGAACATGCAAAGAAGATCAAACACCCTTAACAAAAAAGGTAAAACAGCGATATAGGACGATTTTGAAGTTGAGGGAGAAAATGAGATGGGAGTTTTTCAACATACCCTAACTGTCATGAACCGGAAAAACAGGCAGAGTAAGACAAGACGAGCATTTGACATTAAAAAGTATATAAATTTGTTATTTTCATGAAAATAACCAATCGTTTCGCTAGATAAGACCCTTCTTCCTCGGCTGGGAACGTTTATAACCGCATTTGGGATTGTTTGAAGCCGCATATAAACTGCATTTTGAAAGTTCAAACTTGGGGCATATAGAAGTGCACTATATGGAGAAAACGCTGAAATGTTTTCCTCAAAAACCTTAATTTCTTATCGACTGAAGAAAGACAGACATGAACATCTTAGATGACTTGGTGAAATCTGGAAATTTCAATTCTGGAGTGAACTAATCCTTTAAGCAATATCCGTTAATTAAGACCCAATATGTTTTGTTAACGAATGAAAGTAATTCTAAATAAAAAGTCAAATCAGAGTCATCTGAGAAATGCAAAAACTTGCATCCTGTCTGGATTGCTATAGCAATCTATTTTTGTATTGGTACCTCTCTACAAAATACTATGTTTCACAACTCTGTTTTTATTTTTGTATGATAAATAACTGTTTACCTTTACAATAAAAGCCAAAAATAAGCATTCCAGCAAATCTGGCAAACACAAATAATGATAGATAGACATGAAAAGAGAGTAAATATGCAATCTTGACCATGGGGCGAATCTATCGCTTTCCTTTCTAGTAAACACATTATGCCAAACGTTACTGAAATGTAACTTTCCCGGGGGATTGTGAGAATGTTGGATTCTTCCCGGAGCAGATGCCCATTTCTCTCTTTCTCTCCTCCCTCTTTCTGGGCTGAAAAAACTAATCTTGCCTCTATTAATGACTTCCAAGGGGTGACAAAGCCCTTGAAAGGCCTGCATCAGATGGATTTGGGCCATGGTTGCTGTGGAAATTACTATCATTTGTTCAAAGGAAATGACTTCAGATGCCACCGTGTCTAAAGAGGGGAACATTGGCAAATTGAAATTTGTGAAAAGGAGACTAGCATGGTTCTCTCACTCTCTTATAAGTCTCCTTCCTTTTAGTTGGCTTTTCTCTCTGCCTCTCTTTTTTTTAATCTTACACCCAGAATGGATCTAGCCTGTTTTGTCTGAATTCTGGAGGTTTTACCCTTTTTGAAAGGTTAATCCCACACATGCACTTCAAACCCCCTCTGCACTCTATCTGTTTCATCTGCCAATTAACTGCGGGTCGGGTGCTTTGTCCGCCAGAGTGTTAACCTCAGTCATGTTTGGCCGTTCTGGAAGTGCCGCGAGTCTCACTCTGAGATGAGAGTCGCTCTGGTGGACATGTACAAGGATAGAGGCAGTAGGGCGGGACTGTTTCACTCCATGGGCCTGGGAATGCAGAAGGGAGATCTGAAGTGGCAAGACGCAGACATACTCAAAGGGCTCCTTTGAATTCCAGTTAAAACCAGAGGGTTTGGCATGCTTCATATTTTCTATATTTTTGATATTATTATAAGGTTCAACAATGAAATTGGTTGTGGCACTAAGTCTGATTGGATACAACCCATTCAAAGCCTCTGTAAATAACAGAGCCAATTAAACAAAACTGTACTTGTAAATATATATATATATATATATATATATATACACACACACACATACATATACAAACAAATTCAACATATACATATTCAAACAAATGCTGTTCTTTTGAACTTTCTCTTTAAAGAATCCTGAAAAAATACTTTTTTTTCTCTGAATTGTGTAATACAAACTCGCAATTCTGAGAAATAAAGATGGAATTGCAAGATAAAAACTCGCAGTTCTAACTTTTTTTCTCAGAATTGTATGATATAAACTCACAGTTGTGAGGAAAAAAAACTCAAAAGTAAAAAACTGAGAAATAAAGTCAGAATTGCTTGATATAAACTCAGTTCTGAGAAAAAAAACTTGCAGTTCTGAGAAATAAAGTCTGAATTGTGTGATATAAACTTGCAATTCTGAGGAAAAAAAAAAACTTGTTATTCTGAGAAATAAAGTCAAAACTGCAAAATATAAACTCACATTCTGACTTTTTCTTAACTGCAAGTTTATATCTTGCATCTTTTGTCACTTTTTTCTCAGAATTGTGGGTTTATCTCATAATTCTGACTTTATAACGTAATCGCAATTCTTAAATCAGAATTGTAAGATATAAACTTGCAGTTCTGAGAACATTAGTCTTTTTTTTCCACTCAGACTTAATTTGCAGTCGACCCTTTGCAAACAACTTGATTGACAGGCGATCTGGCCAATAATAACCAAATAAATCTGACAGGAGAGTAGATTAACTTTGGTGGACTTGAAAAACTTGTGTATTGACGTCTTTCCACAGTCGAAATAAAATACATTCTGATGTTCATTCATGGTTTTTTTATTCATGCTTTATGTAAAGGAGAAAACACGATCGGTTCACGTGTCATTGATCTAATAAGGCAATACAGTGATCTGTTGCGACACATTAAAGAGCCACAAAACGGTATTTATTGTTTGAATTTTGTTTAAAGTGACAACATTTTAAAGCTGAGACCTTGTTTCATAGCAGAAATAATCTGCCTTGTCTGTCGGCATGTTGTCAGTTTCCTCTTTGTTCCACAATGTATTTTTCACTGCGTTAGATCATGATGTGTAGTGTGAGAGCGGCATTGTTTGTTTGACATAGCAACAGTAATTCTGAGGTAAAAAGTAAGAATTGCAAGTTTGTATTACTCAATTCTCAGAAAAAAGTCAGAATTGCAAGATGTAAACTTGCAACTGCAAAAAAGAGTCAGAACTGTGAGATAAAAAAGTTGCAATGACCTTTTTTTTATTCACTGGTTAAAAAGAGCTTCCATATTGGTGAGCCTAAGAGCCTTCTTTCAAAAACATTACTCTCACTCAACTCTGACCAACTCCAAACACCCTTAACATGTAAAAATTAAAACATTTCATTATGAATAAATTCATAATTTGTCACAGATCTTACAAAAAATGAGACAGAACAGTTTATTACCCTGAGTCAGAAGGCATGGCTGGGTTACCTCCACGCCGTTTACTACACACTTGGCCCCTGGGAGTGGCACAAGTGTGACGGTTCCTCTCTGGTTCTCAAACACACAGTGTTCCCTCTGAAGAGCTTCACCATGGAGCACTGCAGAACAGAGTGAAAAAGTCTCTGACATTGCCAACAGCTTCCTGTCAGAAATCGATGTGGACGGAATACAAACCTATATCCTGCTCAGGCTCGGTTCCTCCAGCCCCAACTGAAGTTCTACCTTCCTAAACAGCAGAACGGGGAATGCTTAGAAACCCCACAACAGCACAACAACAATCCCAACAATACTCTAGTTATTGACAAGAAATGCTGTTTGGGCAAAACTGGCAAACAACATCATGTCAATGAGAGATGAGCTTAACTGTATAGTACATGTTGGGGTGCGGCTTACCTTTAAATGATAGAGAACAACTCCTGTGCTGAGGCGATCTTCATCAATGCAGATTAAATACGGCATTTGGGAATCAAGTACTACACCGATACCCTCTTTTCTGAGAGCTACTGTATCCTCCTAGATATGAAACGTTGAAGTCAAGAAAGAAAAGGAGATGAGATGGATGGGGGTTGGCAGGAAAGATGATGAGCTAAACCATCACAGAAAAAAAAAAAACCCTCTAAATAATGTTTGAAGAAGCGGGACCAGTGCATAAAACTGAAATGACAGACATTTAATTGTAAAGTATCAGAGCAGAGGAAACAGTGTGTGTTGTTTATGACTTTGTCTTCATGCCCCAAGGCCAAGCAGAATAATATCTGGCTTTGGCTATAAGTCGAAAGGTTGGGGCAATGGGGATGCTGGGAGAGAGGGAGGGATGTGAAAAGAAGAAAACACCATAAATCATTTAGATCACTATGGGTCCATCTTGAACTCTCAAAGAGTTTGCAAAAGGAAATCACATTCTACCAAACTGATCTCAACATGCCGTTAAAACAAGGACATGTCACAATCAATACATAAAATAACACTACTAAAAGGCACTTGGCATTTGAGGTATGGCAATTCCAATATATTAATGACTTGATCCTATTGTAGTGAAAGCTGGTATTTGATATCACAGATATTTGAGCCATTTACAAAAACATTATAGGGATATGCTAATAGACAACCTCCCAGAAATCAAGTATTGCAAGAAAAATTAAAGCTGCAAGCAGCACTGAAAGGGCCCCCGCAGCCGGGCTCACTGCCACCCGAGGGCTTTAGGAAAACAGTGAATGGTAAGCATTTTACATTTAAAGTGGTAAATATAAGAGGAAAATGTCAAAGTAATTTATATGTGCCAAACTTCCTGCTGCCAGCTGGTGGCGCTATGACTATAACAGAATTTTGGCACATAGATGTCGTCAAGCCAAGACTTTGAACAAACATATGAAGTTTGGTGCAGATTGAACATGGTATGTTTGAGTTTGTGTAAAACATGACATATCATGTTGCCAACAGGTGGCGCTATGATTGTAACCAAATTTTGGCCTTTAGATGTCTTAAGGCCAGGACTCTTACCAAACGTGAAATCTAGTGCAGATTGGACATTGCATGTTTAAGTTAGTGTAAAATAAGTAATTTCTTGTTCCCAGCAGGTGGCGCTATGATTGTAACAGAATACTGGAGTTATAAGCAACTTTTACATCGAGCTTTGTCAGGCCGCCACGAACACACCCTTTAACAAAAAGATGTTCGCAATTTAACATTGCAAAAACCAAATATAATATTGATGTCATAAAATCTCTAGGAGTTGGAGCATAAAACATACCACTTCCTGTTGCCAGCAGGTGGTGCTATGGCTATAACTGAAAATGGGCATGTGTTCAGGACAGGACTCTTATCAAATATGTGAATTTGGGTGCATATCGGACATAATATGCCTGAATTATAACAACTTAAACACTAAAGTTTGTCAGGCCACCACTGACACACCCTTTAAAGAAAACTCAAGATCTTCACAATTTAAGATTTACTTAGATTACACTGACCAAATTTGGTGTTGATCTGTTTAAATCTCTAGGAGGAGTTAATTTTAATACAACACCTAAAAAAATGGCACAAAACTTGCAGAGAAAATTCTAAATAACAGACTTCCTGTTGGGTTTCGGATTTTTTGTAGGTATTTGTGTTACATGTGTTACATGTAGCCTTAGGGGTACTTTGTTTAAATTTTATAGGTGGCGCTATCGAGCCATTTTGACACACCCACTTCTAAAACCCATATTAGATGTACATTTTTTACCACTTTTGTTTCATGAGTTTTTGAGCATGTTTATGCCCTCAAAATGTGATTCATTTTGGAGAAGAAGAGGATTTCAATACGGTGCTTGCACCACCGGTGCTCGGGCCCTAATTAGGCAGAAGTGACGTTGCTGTACATGTTCCTTACAAACTGCCACTGCAAACATCACAAAGTCAGATAAGTGATTAAAACATGACTGTTTTTCCTTAGAAACCACAATCCAGTTGCCCAATAGAAAAATGCATATTTGACAACAAATAATGCTATACAGACTAAAAAAAGACCATTTTAATATATCTGGCTTTAAAAATTTGTTTTTGAAAGCAGAATTTGCCCACCAAAGAGCCCTTGCAGCATGTGAAAAATGTTAAAATGGTGTCGCTATTCTACGCATGACTTGTGATTAATGCAGTGATATAGCACAGCGTTGATGTTCCGATTAAAAATCATTACACTCCAACACCAGCACTCCCCATCATAAACTTTAAAAGTCACAGTTAAATCAATATTCACAGGGAAAATCCGTCTAAATATGTATTTAATGACATTTCAACAGCTCTTCACAGGACGGTAATGATAAGCAGAAAAATTATTCTGCTGTGCGGGGCGTCTTTTTTTTGTAAATGTGGTAGCATGTGTCCATGTTATGCATCTTATTTCATTCTCCACAGAGATGGGAGGCACTTGGATGTTCGCTGTGTTCATGCATGCCATCAAAGCGCACATTCTTCAAAGGCCATTTGACATCCATGATGGTACATGCAGATGGAATATAAAGATTAATGCATGTGCTACTTTGAAAACGTTGGCTCCAAGGGAACCACTATCACATATGAAATAAATTCGCCATGCAGGATTTAGCATGTTCATTTTTAGGATGCAAATCCTAGACATACTACGGTTGCAAAAATCCTTGCTGAAAGACCAGCTTAGAGCAGTGTGAGTTTCCAGACTGGTTTTTCCTGATTAGTGTTAGTTTGGGTTGTGGTCTAGCTGGTTAACTAGCAAAACTGGGTAAAGCCAGTCCACCAGGTGATAGTTTTCTGATAATGTTCTTTACCCTCATGTCGTCCAAGATTTTCATGTCTTTCTTTCTTCAGTCGCAAAGAAAGGTTTTTAAGGAAAACATTCCAGGATTTTTCTCCATATAGTGGACTTTAACGGGAGCCAACGAGTTGAAGGTCCAGATTGTTTCAATGCAGCTTCAAAGGGCTCTACACGATTCCATCCGAGGAATAAGGGTCTTATCTAGTGAAGCGATTGTTCAATAAAAAAAAAAAAGAAAAGAATATACTTTTTAACCAAAAGCTAGAGCTAGTGCAAGATGAGCATTTGTGGTTAAAAGGTATATAAATTTCTTTTCTTTATTTTTTTAAGAAAATGACAATCATTTTGCTAGATAAGACCCTTATTCCTCAGTTGGGACAATGTCCTTTGAAGCTGCATTAAAACTGTAATTTCGACCTTCAACCTGTTGGCTCCCATTGAAGTTCTCTATATGGAGAAAATCCTGGAATGTTTCCCCCAAAAATCTTAATTTCTCTTCGACTGAAGAAAGAAAGACAAACATCTTGGATGACATGGGGGGGTGAGTAAATTATCAGAATTTTTTTTTTTTTCTGAAAGTGAACTAATCCTTTAAGAAACTATCTGGGTACACTATCACACCAGCATCCAAGAACATCATATGTTGGTTTTTACTGTCGAGATAGCAAACTCCGGTACTATATGCCAATGCTACAATTCAGCTTTTAAAGAAAACGGTGGTCACTGGTTGAAATTATACGTTTTGTGCAGGACAGCGTATTTGAGGAATGCATAGACTTCAAATTTTTGTATAACCTCAGCGAAATAAACAAAACCTCTATTCTGGTCTAACTTTGAAACATGTCTATGCCATCCACAACGTATGCAAACATCGCTAAAATGGTAGAAAGTGTCATGCCTCATCAAATAAGTACTCTGCTTTGAATAATGTGTGCTTTCACCGGGGAACACGCTTCTGTTTCCAATACGAGAGAGGAAATAATGACAACAATCCACCTGACTGAACAATGAGAAAAGACCTTCAGATGCCTTGCGCATACTGAAGCAGCACAACAAAAAGAAAAACACTTGCATACCAGTTTGCCCGTGAGGATGCATTCAAAATGGGAGAGGGCCAGAGGACATCTTGAAAGGAGTTTTGGACTTGGACAGAGTGTTGGTATTAATTCAGAGATCTGGAGACTGGAGCACCAAAGGTTTTCTCTTCAGAGTGAAAGTTAATGTGCTTTGGTTCACTGTGCCCACTGACCTGAGAACTCAAATGTCTTTCATTCTCTGTGGAACAAAAGTAACTGCCTTTAAACTTCTCACTGTGTATGTGCCAGTGATTTTACTCATATTGTTTTATATCGTTTCAAACCTTCATGACTTTTAAACCTCAAAAAGTATGCAAAAGCACCGTAAAAGAAGTACATTCAACTTGTATGCAACAAGCCCTGTTTGGTGAACAGGATAAACTTGTTATTGTAGAGTCAAAGAGTTCACAAATTGGACATTGCTACTTCTCTCATGAATGAGTCTCGGAGGATGCAGAGCTTCATTAGTTAAAATCTGGTTCATTTCTCACATAAAAACACTGATTGACTTCAGAAGACATGAAACACAAAACTCTCATGAACTAATTTTATGATACTTTTATAGTGCTTTATAACTCCATTTTGTGTTCATTTTAACTTTATTTTTAAAAAAAAGTAGACAGAAAAAAGTCATACAAGGTTAGAACAAGTAAATAATGGAAGAAATGTCATTTTGGGGTGAACTGTTCATACAAGACAGCCTAAAATATTCAATCAAATAACCTTACTAGCTCATTATTTTTTGTTTTAACAAATGTGGGCTTTTTCTCCTCATCTGCCATTCTTCCCTCATTCTCTGCCTCTTCAGGCTAGAGAGCAATGTGTCTATTTCCACCTCATCGACAGCAGCGAACGGAGCAAAATCCTTTTCTCCTAACGAAGAGGGAGAAGCATCGATTGTGTGGAGGGTCTTCTCTTCACACTTAATTAAATGAATTCTTCCAAGACTTCATTAGATGAGAGAGAGATTGAGAGAGAAAGAGAGGGAGAGGCAGGGAGAAAGATAGGAACCATGTCGGCAGATTAATGTACTGTATCACTTTTTCGGAGAGGGAGAAAGAGAGAGAGAGACAGAGCGAGCCTGGGAGCAAGGTACCTTCTGCTCCTGAGAACTTCTTAAACGTGGTGTGTGTGCTGGTTGTAAAATTACATGCACTTTAAACTTCTGCTGCAAATGAGATTTGGCTGGCATTTAAAAGCTCATCATAAAACCGCTAATTTATTTCACTCTCTTGGCAAATTAAAGGTGGTTCTGGTGCCCAAGACTTCAGCTTTTTGATGCACTGAATGTGGTCTGAAAACAAGGCAGATGCACCGGGCGAAGATTAAAAAGAGCTCTGAATATATATGGGTTGAGAGATCAAGAGAGGATAAGAACTGCAAAATGGTGCACTGACTATAAAAAAAGAGAGGGAGAGGGAGAGGGAGAGGAGATAGAGCAGGAAAAAGCAGGAGGTGGGATGTTTGTTATCGTGTAGGGCAGTATACACAAGAACAATAACAAAGAATAATTCCAGTTTACATTTCAAGTAATGCTTATTCATGCAAAACTTGATGTAATGATCCTACGATTCTGATGTGCCAGGACATACCATGTAATATAAGTTTTATAATGCTGCTATGATGTTAGTTAGGTTAGCCAAGTCAAAAGTGTCCATTCCTAAGCAATTTTATTATCCATTTGCTTCCAAAAGTAACTGCACACCTCTGTTCAACATGTTTTGGTATCATTTAATTTCAGAAACATGACGGGCTATCCCCTTAAAGTGATATTCACCTGCATGTAATTCCAAACCCATTAGACCTATGTTCATCTTCAGAAAACAAATTAAGATATTTTTTTTATTAATTCCAAGAGCTTCCTGAATGTCTATAGATAGCAACACAACTGACACGTTCAAGGCCCAGAAAAGTAGCAAGGACTTCGATAAAATAGGCCACGTTCACACAGCAGCAGAATATGGTTGTCAAAACTGTATTTGAGTCCTTAATACGGTTCCGTTCACACACAGTACTGTTATTTATGGGTGTGACAAATGTATTCTATAACCGAACTCACATCCGTAAATTTTCAGGACTCACAACCGCATTCTTGGAACACCCGCGCTGTGTGAACAGAACAGGACTGGACAACTACTTGTCCATCACCTCAAACAGTGCAAGAGGGCCGTTCTGCCGCGTGTCTACCGTGCACTGCATTCTGTAATTTGTGGTTTCGGTAACTTACAGTGATGGAGAAATCATGAAAGTCATCTGAAAGTTTTATATCCGCTCCTGTCAGTTTTGTGTTCTGTACACGGCTCAAATGCTCTGCTCTCCACTTAAATTTAAAAGCGGCTGTCGGTTAATGATGATTTGATGGATGAACTTGCAGCTCGATTGGACTCTTGTCGTGTCAGAAAGTGATAAGACTTTCAGTTTTATAGACTTCGCCATCTTTGATATTGCTTTGGTCTCTTTTGCGATGGTTACTCTTAAGGAATAAGGGCTTAACTCCTGTTGCACATTCATACAGACAGTATTTGAAAAGCGACTGTAAGCTAATGTGTGAACGGGACATTTCGAGACTCACACCCGTAAGTAAATGCGGTTGTCAATCCCAAAAACTGACAGTGTGAACGTGGCCATAGTCCATGTGACATCAGTGGTTCAACCTTAATTTCATGAATTGAACCACTGATGTCACATGTACTATTTTATTGACTTCCTTACTACCTTTCTGGACCTTGAACGTGATAGTTGTGTCGCTGTCTATGCAGGGTCAGAAAGCTTTGAAGATTTGATCAAAAATACCTTAATTTTTGTTCCCATGATGAACAAAGGTCTTATGGGTTTTGATCAGCATGTGGGCAAGTAATTAATGACAGAATTTTCACTTTTGGGTGAACTATTCCTTTAAATGTATTACTCAGCATTAGCAGTTCGTTCAAATCCCTCACTCCATTAAAAGAGTAGTTCACTTCCAGAACAAAAATTTATAGATAATGTACTCACCCCCTTGTCATCCAAGATGTTCATGTCTTTCTTTCTTCAGTCGATAAGAAATGATGTTTCTTGAGGAAAACATTTCAGGAATTATCTCCATATAGATGGACTTCAATGGTTCCACCAAGTTTGAACTTCTAAAATGCAGTTTAAATGCAGCTTCAAAGAGCTCTAAAAGATCCCAGCCAAAGAATAAGTGTCTTATGTAGCAAAACGATCAGTCATTTTCAAAACAAATTGACAATTTCTATACTTTTTAACCTCAAATTCTTGTCTTGTCTAGCTCTGTGTGAATTCTGTGTATTCCGGTCCAATACATTTAGGGTATGTCGAAAAACTCCCATCTCGTTTTCTGCCCCAACTTCAAAATCCTACATCGCTGCAGAAGTACTGAGCCAGTGTTTACAAAGTGAAAATGCAAAGAATATCAAACAACCTTTACAAAAAAAGTTAAAACAGCAGTGTAGGACGATTTTCGATTTTTCGACATACCCTAACTCTATCGCTGAGATAAGACAAAACGAGCATTTGAGGTTAAAAAGTATATAAACTGTCAATTTGTTTCAAAAATGACAGATCATTTCACTAGATAAGATCCTTATTCCTCGACCCTTATTATCTGTAAATTTTTGCTATGGAAGTGAACTAATCCTTTAAGTATGAGCAGTAGTAATAGTGATGCTTGCCTTCACATAGACTAAGAAAACTAATAACGGTCAGAATTACATTTTAGTTACTAATATGTCCTGAGGTCTATGTTGGCCAGTTGCTGATTTGCCAATGAAAGCTTATATTCCTTTTCCTTTCATGGCTTGATATGGTTCTCAGATTGATGTGACATCCATTGAAGAAATGCTACATTATCTATTCTGCTCCATCAGGTATAAACTGGACGTGCACAGAGCTCATTAAAGGAAAGCTTAATTATTGCCTTTCGCTGTTCATTTGCATCCCTTTTTATTATCTGAAGGTATTTCACACCTATCCAGGGCTGAAAAAAACAATGTGTTGTAATCACAACACAGCAATTAAACAGTTGTCATGCATAATTAAAGAGTGTATTTTAATAAACACTGAACGTGATAAAGAAGCGAGAGGAAGAAAAATGAAATTCAGAGAAATAGGAAGGGTGGGAGGAGGACAGAAAGACGTTTAATATATAAATAAATACTCTTCCAGAGCCTCCTCAAGACAAGAATGAACACTTGTGTTAGTGTGTGTTTGTGTGTGTGTGTGTGTGTGTGTGTGTGGCTCCGGGGATTTGATGCATCTTTTTTTCAAAATGAAAACAAATGGCACAATCGACTGGAAGATAAACTGCTCTGGTTAGGCCGCCATATCTGTCATCAATCCTCTCCATTCCCTTCAGTTATGAATGAGCACTCCTAAATTAACAAATGCGACGAGGGCACATCACCTCGCCAGCTCCCGAAGACTGGGACAGCCGCTGGACAGAAGCAAATTCCCTCCCTCCCACTTTGTTTCTGTCTCTCTCTGCGAGTCCACTATTGAATCACGTCTACTTATTAACCGCTGTCCCCTCCCCACCCACCCTGTAACCAATCTACAACGGCACAGCTGCATAACTTTGCATCCCAAATCTGCCTCAGAAAGCGAATTAAGATTCTGTTTACGTTCCAGAGCCAGAGAATTGCCGTCACTCTCTAAAAGCGTCAATTTACTCCTGTGAAGCAGCGAATCAACTCGCATCAACTAAGTTAACCCTGTGCATGCTGAAAGAGAGTGAAAACTGAAATAGTCAGAAAAGGCAAAAAGGAGATTTTTTACGAGTTCAAATAAAACTGGCATCTATCAAAATATAACATAGATAGGTAGTGTCAGGAGGAACAAATGTAAATATAGGTATATAGCTAGATATACAGTATACATACATGTCTATACATACATACTTCTATAGAGATATGCAAATAGACCTATATATATTCTGAAAGGCTTGCACATAGAAATCTGCTCTCTGTCCAACGTGCATTCTGGGCCTGATAAAATGTGTTTTTAATTTAAACTTTTCTGGATTCCCTTTTAATGGTATAATAAATAAAAAATTCTAATCAGTTGAATACATAAAACTTTAATGTATTGTATTGTAAAATTGTGTGTATATATGTATATATATATGCATCATTTTTAAATACCAACTGGTTATCAAAAACAGCATTAAAAATGAATGTGCAAAACATTTTAAATAATATGTGGGCATAATAGTTTTTTGGGGGGTTATTTTATTTATTTATTCATTCATTTTTTTGGTGCTGCAAAACAGAGGTTTACTGTTTAAATTAAAACATAAATTAAAAACTGTGCTACTCTCCTAAAAAAAAACAAAAAACGTTTTAATGTACTGTCTTATTATTAATGTTACTTTGAGAAATTCATTCTACTGTACAATACTAATATTGTAATGTTGGGTGAACTAAATGCAAGCGGTAGGGGAGCACGGTGCACAAACTAACGTGGGGTTAGTTGTAACACACGTGGTTTAAATATTTCCACACATGGTAGCATAACTGAATTTACAGTATTTACAAGTTGCCACATTAACACTATAAAGAGAAAAAAAGTGTGCCAAAACTCAACATTTTTTTTATATCTTATTAAGATATGGCAGAATATTTATTTTAGAATAGTAAAAGTTAATTTTTGAATGAAGTAAATTTTTCATCTTAGTTTTAGCATTCATTCATGAGACAAATGTGCTTTTATTTCAATCTCCAATTTGTTATTTATCAGTTCAGATATGCAATGCTTCGCTAACTAGCAGAAGACACTAACCAGTTCTAAATTCCACTTGCGCAGATGGAACACTGCGTTACAATGTGCCACCCTATTATTAATCTATGCTATTCTGTCATTTACTTTTATGAGTTTTAATGAGAAACCTCAAGAAACAGGTGAATAAAGACTGACGATCGTTGTTTAACATTCAGAAATTATTATTTCAAGAAATGTAAAGCATTTTGGCTTGTTTATGTGTCTATGAGAGCTGTCTGTGGATTGAGGCGAGTGTTTATCTGAATGTGCTTCATTTGCGCAATATTTTAGATTGTTGTGTATATTTTTTTCATTTACACCAGATGCCAGTTTTAAGCTGTCATATGGTCATGTTACAATGTAACCTCACGTTACAATGTACCCCACCTACAGGGCATGTTGTCACATTTCAGTTCTATTCTTTTGAGGTAAATAATGAAAAATGTATACACTGTAATTATGAAACAAAGCGACATATTTGTACTAGACAAGTTAAATAATGTGGATAAAAAAAATTATACTCTGAACCCCAGATGGATTTACACAAACTGAGAAAGTCAAAAAGGTTATGCCCCACTTTACTGAACTAAACTAATAATAACAAAAAAGCATATGAAAACAAGAAACCAAGGAACAAAGCGAAAAACATAACATAACATGTACGCTACAACCATAAGAAAGACAACAACTGACAACCAAACACATTACCAGGCCTTAAATGCCTGAGGGTAAACAAGGAACACCTGGGTGGGCAATCACAGAAGCGAAAATCGAAACACAAAAACTAGAGTTACAGCATACATTCTTCAAACCCAGCTTTTATTTTGTCAGACTGTAGTGAAGATGATAGTTTCATCACATGAAATGCTGAAATACTCACAAAGTAAACTCTGGAACAGCTCTGGAGTTCATATACTGTAAAGTGACCCTATATAGTGAGACGCCAGATGCTGAAAACATGAGCATAAGCGTTATGTGTGCTCAAATATGTGTAGTAGACAAAACCGCTCTGCTCATTCACACAAAGACACAGAGACTTCACATTTAAACAGCAATCTTTTGTGGTTTTCTATTCACAGACATTGTACTCCTCTAAATTCTGTGACGGTAAATTCCATTTTTATGACTAGATTTTGCAATTTCACCCACGTTTTCCATTTTTCAAAAATCATAGGGCACTACATATAAGCTGAGGTAAAACTATTCTTAGTGATGACCTTTCTGAACATAGTCCCACTTCTGCCTCAATAAGGGATCGTAACAGCTGGCCTTTTATTCTCAAATAACTCTTAATGGTTCAAGGGATAAAAGTTTGATCAAAAAGTTTGATTATCTTTGAAATTAGATTTTTTTTTATTCACCAAATGTCTTCAAGACATTTAAAAACAAGAAGAATAGCTTTAGCCAGTTCATAAAACACAATCAGAGGTCCTGGCGGCTTGCGTTCTTGCGGTCATATAGAGACAAGTATCCATCTTGTGGACACACATCCTTTGTTTACATGTCTGTTAGCATTCTGTTCATTTTGTTTAACACACCCACTGAGACCATGCCATGTGCTGTTAGCAAGCTAGCAACTGGAACCCCGACCGAACAGCGATGGAAAGAATTACAACACGGTCATATTAATTAGAGCACTGGATGCTCTGAGATTAATCCGCCATATGTGACTAATCAAAATCTCTTAATTAAGAACCGTAGCATTGTCTTGTGATGAGCCTCAACGCTCTTGGGCTTCTTGAATTAACCTGTTATATACCCCTGTTTTGCCCTTTCATTATTTACTCAAAGGAGTTCTTGATTCAGCCAGCTTTTCTATCGAGTTTATGTAGTATAAGGCAACATGCCCTGAAACACTTCATCAACCTTTGGCATGTGTTCAGAAGTCTTATGCTCGCTAGAAACAGGCCGCCAGCTTTGCTTTCTGCTTAGCACTCCCCGGTCAGGGTCACTATCAACATGACCAACAATTTGATTGACTGTGAGCTTTAGGAGATTAAAGTCATTTCGTAAACCCATCACAGAATTAGTTAGTTCACACAATGGAAGTCAGTGTTCATTTCTTTTTTCGAGAAGAAAGAAAAACACAGTTTTGGAACATTTTTCGTTGAACTGCCCCATTTAAATTGACATGTAAGCATATATATACAATATGATATGAAACACTGTTTCCACCACTGAATAAAGAATAAAAAAGGTAATTGCGACTTTTTATCTCACAATTCTGACTTTTTTTCTCTGAACTGTGACATACAAACTTGCAGTTGTGAGTTATAAAGTCAGAATTGTGAGATATAAATTCTTACTTTTTTATCAGAATTATGTGATACAAACTCGTAGTTCTGACATTTTTTCTCAGAATTGATATGAACTTGCAATTCTGACTTTTTTCTCAGAATCGAGATATTAACTTGCAATTGCGAGAAAAAAAAGTCAGAACTGTGAGATATAAACCTGCAATTCTGACTTTTTTTCTCAGAATTCTAAAATATAAATTCACAGTTGCGAGTTATAAAGTCATAATTGTGATCAACTCGCAATTTTCTCAGAATTGCAAATATAAACACAATTGCAAGAAAAAAACTCAGAATTGCGAGATTTAAACTTGAAATTTATTCGTTTAAATCTTGCAATTCTGAGTTTTTTCTCAGAAATGATATAAACTCGCATTTCTGACTTTTTTGAATTGAGATATTAAATAGCAATTACGAGTTATAAAGTCAGAATTGTGAGATATAAACTTGAAATTCAGATTTTTTTCTCAGAATTATGATTTAAACAATTCTGACTTTTTTCCCCGAATTGAGATATAAACTCACAATTGCAAGTTATAAAATCAGAAATATGAGGTGTACTCTCAATTTCCGACTTCTTTCTCAATTGTAAATATAAACTCGCAACTGCGCGAAAAAAAAATCTGAATTGTGAGATTTAAACTTAATTTAAATATTGCAATTCTGAGTTTTTTCTCAGAAATGATATGAACTCACAATTCTGACGTTTTTCCTCAGAATCGAGATATTAACTAGCAATTGCAAATTATAATCAGAATTTTGAGATATAAACTTGAAATTCTGACTTTTTTCTTAAAATTATGAAATATAAACTCACAATTGCGAGTTAAAAAGTCAGAATTGTGAGAAACTCACAATTCCAACTTTTTTTACCGAATTGCAAATATAAACTCGCAATTGCAAGAAAGAAAAACTCAGAACTGCAAGATTTAAACTTAAAATTTATACGTTTAAATCTTGCAATTCTTTTTTTTATCAGAAATGAAAAAACTTGCATTTCTGACTTT
Source organism: Labeo rohita (assembly GCF_022985175.1). Taxonomy (NCBI): domain Eukaryota; kingdom Metazoa; phylum Chordata; class Actinopteri; order Cypriniformes; family Cyprinidae; genus Labeo; species Labeo rohita. The sequence continues at coordinate 24,444,602 of NC_066881.1, forward strand.
TTTTCCTCAGAACTGAGATTAACTAGCAGTTGTGAGTTATAAAGTCCGAATTGTGAGACATAAACTAGAAAACCTGACTTTTTTTCTCAGAATTATGATATAAACCCACAATTCTGACTTTTTTCCTCCACAATGAGATATAAACTCACAATTGCGAGTTATAAAATCAGAATTGTGAGGAAAACTCGCAATTCCAATTTTTTTTTTCAGAATTGTAAATATGAATTTGCAGTTGCGAGAAAAAAAATCTGAATTGCTTGATTTAAACGTAAAATTTATGTTTAAATCTTGCAATTCTGAGTGAGAATTCTCACAATTGCGAGGTTAAATCACAATTCCAAGAAAAAAGTCATAATTGCGAGTTTGTATCATGCAATTCTGAGAAAAAAGTCATAATTGCAAGATAAAAAGTCGCAATTAATGGTGGAAATGAGCTTCCATTGTATGTTTTTTGGTTAGCCTCTTAAACAGAATAGTTGTGTTTAATATAAGCTTAACCACCTAAAGGCCAATTTTTAATAAGTATTTAACATACTATAATATATTTGCTACCCTATCCACATGAAAATACTCACAAATACACTGAACACATTTCTTTCACAGAAAGGAGCCTTATTACATTGAAGAGTCTCCACGTTCATCACTCTGAACACATACATTCAATTGTCACGTACGGCCATCGCTCCAACTGTGCATATACACACTCTGGGTGGCCACTGCAGACATTAGGGTGATCGAGGAAGAGAAACCGCAAAGCACGGTACGCATAATCTCAGTTAATGCTTCTTCACCAAGAGAAGCCATTTTAATCATCTGCTGCAGAAACCCCCCTCCCTTCACTCTGCCACATGTTGACTTCAACATCATTAAAGCAGTTTTTATGGTGGCTGGATGACATAGTAATCTAAATAGCTTGAAAATTAAATATAAACCATGGGTAGACTTTCTTTTGTTTATTTCATTGCTTCAAGTCCATGTGGAGGAGCAAGAAACATCAAAGTGCTACAGTGCCATCTTTTGGTTCAACCTTTTCACCTTCAGTTTTCAAAAAGAATGAAAGATTCATATGATGACATTATCTAATACTTTAGAAACATACATACTGTGAGTACTAAACTTTGTATCATAGCTTGTCCTGTCATATTTTCTTCTAAAGGAAGTATCCAAGATTCTATGTGAATTGGATTTGATTGTGATACTTTCATATTTAAATATATTGAATTGTTCATTTTCATGCGTTTTATTGTCTGCCACCAATATAATACAATAATCACACAAGACAACAGATGCTTAATATGCAGTCGCCTGCCATTGCCGGAAAAAAGCAACCATAAAAACAGCCATCATCTGCGTTTTGGGATTTGCAAAATTGCATTGCATTGTTAAGTCTTCTGTTTCTCAGTCAAGCTCAGAGGAGGACCAAAAAAAGAGTGAGCTTTGAGAACTGTGCCTTTGTTCTTCTCTTTGTGGGCTGTCTCTTTCTCACCACAACACTTTCCCATCAAAAAAGACGCCAAAGCACTTGAAAAAGGTGGCGAAGAATAAGCAGTTGAGAAGTGAACACGCTCATTATGGTGGGACTTGAGAAAACAGCCCTGGAGAAGTGCTATTTGAAGTGATTATCTGCAATTAAATTCAGCTGATGCATCAACGGCTCGTCCTCATGCTGTTAGGTGGCTTGGCGAGGACAGAGCAGAAATTTACACAAGCTGACGACAAATTAGTCCCTGGATATTTCCTCAACTTTCTTTCACCCCTAACACGTGCAGACCGCTTTCGATTGGCTGAAAGCGGGATGGTCAGAGAGGCAGTTGGCATGCTGGCATGGCAGGAAGTGAGTAATAGCTAAATAGAGGCCTGGGCTATTTGGCCCTCTGTGGCTTGTGTCTTGCTGCCTGGACTGGAGCAGATGAGCAGCTAAAAGCTCAGAGTGTATGCGTGACCATCTGCCATCTCTGTTTTGCTCTCTGCTTCATAGATTTGGGTGTGTATGTGTGTAAATGAGACAGGGAGGGGAAAGAGAAAAAAAGAACGAAAGCATCTCTTGCTCTCCTTCCTCCTCCGTCGTAGACTCTTTCCCCGTCTCCCTATCCGCTGTCACACACATAAGCGCAGGGAGCAAGACAGAGGTAATAGACTCTCATACCAATGAGCTAATGCTGTGGCATTCTGACAGTTCCAGCTTGTGGCCTGAAATTGACCCCCAGACTCCAGCTACAGTCTGAAAACCTCCATTTACAACACCACAGGCTGCTACACAGCACCCCATCAAACACAACCAGCCAAAGGCAAAAACCTTGCAAAACAACTGCGCTTATCAAGCCCAACACTGCCACCTGTCGGTGGGAAATCTAACAGCTGCTGTAAGCGTCATATTTATAGAAGAATCCAACTGTTATTTATTGCCACACAAACAGGGCCAGTTGCACTTCCACAACTTTTGACATGGAACAGCGGCGTGAATTTATTATGGGACAATCTCACTGGAGCAACCTGGGGTTAAGTGCCTTGTTCAAGGGCACAGTGGTAATGATTCCTCACAGGGATGGAACCATCAAACCCTTCCTAACCACATCACATCATCATAAAACACTATTTTACAAGAGGAAAACCAGATCAAGGAGCACATTAAAGGGATAGTTCATCAAAAAAAGAAAATTCTGTTAATAATCACACCCTCATATCATTCCAAACCCATAAGACCTTTGTTCATCTTTGGAACACAAATTAAGATATTTTTGATTTAATCAAGAGCTTTCTGACTCTGCATAGACAGCAACACATGCATCATAGTACTCTCCTGAATGTGCACGAAGACTGACATGGAAGAGAAGAAATTGTTGAATAAAGCCGTTATTTTTGTTTTCTTTGCACAAACAATATTCTTGCAACTACGGTTGAACCACTCATGTCACATGGACTATTTTAATGATGTCTTTACTACCTTTCTTAGCATTGAACGTGTCAGTTCCAAGATTGTTGTCAATGCAGGGTCAAAAAGCTCTTGGATTTTATCAAAAATATCTTAATTTGTGTTCAGAAAATAAACAAAGTACTTAACAGATTTGAAATGACATGAGGATGAGTAATTAACAGTGTTGGGCATGTTACTTTAAAAAAGTAATTAGTTATAGTTACTAGTTACTTCTCACAAATAGTATCTGAGTTGGTAATTGAGTTACTTCATTTTAAAAGTAACTAATTATGAGGGAAAGTAACTATTGTGTTACTTTTTTTAAAAAAAAAATGCTCAAATATGTAAATAACTTGGATGCCCCGATTATTAAATATGTTAAAATGAATGCAATTTAAAGATTAATGGCACAGTACACTTAGCATCAGTCAGTCAAGAATTATAATATGACAGTATGATAATTTAGCATTACACTTTAGTAATTAGAAATAAAGTAATTACAATAACCATGTACGAATGTACATTTGTCATGTCATGTGTCACGAATCCGGTCCGTGGCTTTCCGTCCGTTCGCCACCAGATGTCGCTATATGTCATTATATGGACATTCACACTACACAAGCTGTTACATGTCACCCCGGACTGCATTTCCCATCATCCATTGCACTGATTGCACACACCGCTATAGCCAATCACACACACTATTTAACACCCACCCAAAAACCTAAAAATAATACTGATAAGATAACAAAACTACTACAAATTCTACTACTATAACAATATAAAACGCAATAAGGATTAATGAGCTGCTAGGTTCATGAATATTAATCACGTTGTCTGCATTCGCTCTAACTGATTTGCTGAAATCAAAACAGGTACGATAATAGGTGAGCACCAGCCAATGAGATTGCTGTCTGCGCATTAGTCCCGCCTACTACCGGAGAAACCGGCAGTTCTTAAAAGCTGAAGAATTCCAAAGGAACTCTGTTATGCAGCAAAGAATATCGTTTACCTTCACATCAGAGTTTACTGTTCATCAAATACAGGTATGCTGCGCATCCAAATGTTTTGATTACTTGTTACTGAAAAAAATAGCGTTGTTAGTAACGCTGTTTATTTATAATGCCGTTATTCCCATCACTGGTAATTAATGAGATAATTTCAGTTTTTGGGTGAACTATCCCTTTAATTGTCATGTACAAGAATCACAAGAATACTTGACCCATTTTCACAGCACACTTAAAAGGAAACCATTAGATCAAAAATCTGCTATTAGGACACATAAATGTGTGCGTGCCATTGTAGGAGGTTATTTAGTTCACTAACCAGCAATGTCTTTTTCTCTATTTAGCAACACACAGAGCCACGGTGATGCATGGAGCTAAAGTGATTTTGTTTTTTTTACTTTACAACAAGCAGACTACTTCACTGACTGCCACTGTTTACACAGAACGCTGCTGTTCAGAGAAGAGCAGACTGGATTCACAGCAATCTTTCTCAGATCACTGTGGATGAACAAATTAGTTATAGAGGTTGAATCGATGCTGTGCTCTTCCAACTACAGTGGATTCTGGGAAAGCAGCATGCAAGCTGTGAGAGCTGAGTGATATCAAATAAAACCCGTTCTTCATTTCGACTGAAGGTATATGCTATATTTCACAGTTTATATGCACATTAAAAAGGTGCTGCATACAGGTTTGAGAGTAAATATTGACAGAATTTTTATTTTTGGGTTAACATTCCTGTTAACTCCTACACTCGCTGAGAGGTAACACTTAATTTCATCACCATTTCCTGAGGTTCATGATTGAAAGGAAAATGAAAAGGCGTATTATTAATGTGTGCGAGTTACCAACCCCAAGAATATTGCTGATTTCCTTCCAACGATTAGCCCACTGTTCTGTCAGCTCCTGAACCTGAGGAAAAAAAGTGAGATCTTTTGTATCACTTCTATAAGAGAAAATACAGATATGTAAAGATATAAAATATGTCTACTGGATTGTGCATAAGTAAATACTGCCACAATCCTTTAAAATGGGATTTAAAACAGCATTCTGAGCACTGAAATAAATACAGCCCTCTAAAACCCCAGTTGTGGGTCATGCATATTTCAATACAAGCATAAGAGCAGCATAATATAAAATTAAAATAAAACAACAATGGTGCTGCTGACCTCTTCTAACACAAAGGCTTTAATTATCCCCTTAAATCAGCATGCATCATACTTAAACAGCCATGAGATGTGGGCAAATCAAGAAGTGGTCGGCTGCTATGCTCGGTTTTACCCAACTTTTAATCATCAGAAGATCCGCTCAAGTAGTCTGGGGATATGCAGAGAAATTGAGACACTTACTCTGGCTTCATCCTGATGAAGCCTCTCCTCCACACTCGACCCTGAAGGCTGCTCAAACGACGCCATCTGAAAGGAAGAAAACTGAAGCATTTAATTCATGTGGCCACTGAAAAATAAAACAAAGGCTATAATTCTGAGTACAAAAGCAGGTACTTCTGTGTATATGCCAGTATTGTGATATACTATCTTATAAAGTTACATCTGCATAAAACATCTGTACATATTTTCATACCATAAATGGCAATGTTAGCTCAAAAAGCATGCAGGGACGTCACAACAGTATGTCATCCGGGCCATTTTGTCATTATATTTTCTGTGTATTATGCTTTGAAGGTGCTAATCCGATCCAGAGGAAAATTACTCAGAAGAGCTAAGAGCTGAGTTTCAAACAAAACACGCTGTATCTTGACAAATCCTCAGCACAGTTTGAGCCATTACTGAGGTCTTTTCAGAAACTCAAGAAGAGACATATGTGAGAATATTGTCCTTTGCTCATGACAGAAATAAAAGAAGCTCTTATTGCTGTCTAAGAGAAACATTAAACAGATTTAATTTGATTTATTTGATTTTTCATTCCAACAAACTAATCATCGCATACCATATGTAAGACTGATAATATACAAATTGAAATTTAGCCTTTGATGTCTGATGAGGATGAAGTTAAATTTAACTCACCTGATTTCCTGCAGACAGCAGCGCTTTGAGGCGGGCAATCTCAGCTCGCAGCTCTCTGATAATCTTTACACTGCTGTCCTCATTCACAGTGGGTTTGTTTAAAATGTTCTTGGCCCGGCTGGCATAACGAAGGGTGTTCAGAGTTTCGCTATAGTTTACGTCAGCGGGGGAGATGGCTGGAGTGACAAAAGATAAAGCAAAATGAATATTTAATCTTAAATCTACTTGCGCCGGAATATTACAAAGAGGAACCAGCAGATTAGGGTAACCAGCAGATCCAGGTATAAGGGGACAATGGGACAATCTTAAAAAGTAATCTTAATGAAAAAAATGTAAATTTTAGTCTGCCACATTTTTCTTTATAATGTGTTTATTCAACATTTTTTGGAGGTTAACAGCCCAACTTTAAAGGAGAAGTCCACTTCCAGAACAACAATTTACAGGTAATTTACTCACGTCCTTGTCATCCAAGATATTCATGTCTTTCTTTCTTCAGTCATAAAGAAATTATGTTTTTTGAGGAAAAAATTTTTTTTTTTTTTTTTCCATATAATGGACTGATACGGTGCCCTTTGAACTTTCAAAATGCTGTTTAAATTCAGCTTCAAACAATCCCAAATGCGGTTGTAAACAATCCCGGCTGAGAAAGAAGGGTCTTACCTAGCAAAACGATCGGTTATGTTCATAAAAATGTAAAACACTCTTCTTGTCTTGCTCTTCCCAACCTCTGTTTTTGTTCCGGTTCATGACAGTTAGGGTATGTTGAAAAACTCCCATCTCATGTTCTCCCTCAACTTCAAAATCGTCCTATATTGCGTTTTTACCTTTTTTGTTAAGGGTGTTTGATCTTCTTTGCATGTTCACTTGCATAGACTGGGTCGGTACTTCTGCAGCGATGTAGGATGATTTTGAAATGATTTTTGAAGTTGAGGGAGAAAATACGATTGGATACCCTAACTGTCTTGAGCTAGAATACACAGAGTTCAAGCAGAGCAAGACAAGACGAGTGTTTGAGATTAGAAGGTATTTAAATAGTATTTTTTTAATGAGAATAACCGATTGTTACGCTGGATAAAACCCTTCTTCCTCGGCTAGGATTGTTTAAAATCGCATTTGGGATCGTTTGAAGCTGCATTTAAACTGCAATTTGGAAGTTCAAACTCGGGGCACCATAGCAGTCCATTATATGGAGAAAAATCCTGAAATGTTTTCCTCAAAAAAACATAATTTCTTTACGACTGAAGAAAGAAAGACATGAACATTTTTGATGAAAAGGGGTTGAGTACATTATCTGTAAACTGTTGTTCAGGAAGCGGACTCCTCCTTTAACTTTCGTTGTATGGAAAAGACCAGCTTGAACTTTCTGCAAATATACTTGAGAAACTCGGAGAAACTAAAGGGTGTGTAGAATGGCAAGGTGATATGTGTGATCTCTGACATACTGGCTATCATGATGGTTTTGGAGTTTCCACCAAGACTGTCCTTTAGGAGCCAGGTAAGCACAGAGTCTCGATACGGAACAAAGTTTTGCTTCTTTTTCAGTCCACCACCAACAGACAGATCAGCTGTGAAAACAGAAATAACAAAGAACATTCAATGTACATTCAAATCAAAGTCCTATGTATCCTTTGGTAACTGAAAGTTGTTGGTTTACCTAAAGCAGAGATAACGATGCCCAGAGTAACCAATGATTTATTAATGTTGGCTCCCTCCTTCAATCTGATGCCAGTCGCTTGTGTGGCATTAGCTCTTTCACTTCCTGCCAGGTCAACCAGGTGTACCTTACTCACTGTCTCACTTGGTAAATCTGCATCAAACATGGCCTATAAGAACATATTTTGGTAGATGATATAGTCAGATATTTCTCATTCCAAAAGCGCAGAACCAAAATGCAATAGGGAAAAGAAACAGGCAAAAACACTTTTGATTGAAACACAGGAAAGTAAGATTGGAAATGCTTAATGCTGCATGACAGCTGATCCCCTGGAGTGACTGAAATTATTATGAATACATAAAAATAGCAGGATTTATCAACTTATAACCAGCAGAACCTTATGGAGTTTGAAATATTAGTCTCATAACAGGAAAACTGAGATGGCACACAGAATATTGACAAAATTATGAAATTGAAAAAAATGCTATGTTTGGAGCAGCATGCTATTATAATACTCTACTTTTAGTGTGATGGATAAACTGGAAGTATTATCAGCCATCATTCTTAGCATTTCTTTCTTGACTCACTTGATCATAAAGTACTTCCAAACGTTAAAACATCTCTAAATTAAAGCTGCAAGCAGCTTTGAAAGAGCCCTTCTGGAAAGGGCTCACCACCACCCAGAAGCTTTAGGAAAACAGCAAACAGTGGAACAGGAATATGTTATTTATATGTTCCAAATTTCCTGCTGCCGGCTGGTGGCGCTGTGACTATAACTGGATATTGACAGGGATATTTTATAAAACATATTAAGTTTGGTGCAGATTGAACATGGTATGTTTGAGTTAGTGCAAAGCATGACGTATCCTGTTTCCAACAGGTGATGCTATGATTATAACTGAATATTGGCCTTTAGATGTCTTCAGACCAGGACTCTTACAACAACTATTCCCAAGGCGAAACATCGAATTTTGTCACACTGCCACGAACACGCCCTTTAACAAAAACTCAAGATCTTCACAATTTAACATGGCAAAGGCCTTTAGAGTAGACTGACCATATATAATGTTGATGCCATTAAATCTCTATGAGGAGTTCGTTACAGCGTAAAACATGCCACTTCCTGTTGCCAGCAGGTGGCGCTATGGCCATAACTGAATATGGTCACGGCATGTGTTCAGGACAGGACTCTTACCAAACATGTGAATTTTGGTGCAGATTGCACATTGTATGCCTGAATTATAACAACTTCCTTTTTCATGGCGAAACATCAAAGCTTGTCAGGTTGCCACAGACACGCCCTTCAACGAAAACTCAAGATCTTCGCAATTTAATGTCACTAAGGGCTTTAGATTACACTGACCAAATCTGTCATTGATCTGTCCTCTAGGAGGAGTTCATTTAAATACCACACCTGCATATGGCAAAAACAGCACAAAACTTGCAGAGAAAATTCAAAATAACAGACTTCCTGTTGGGTTTCAGACTTGGTACCGGGGGACTTTTTTGCAGGTATTAGTGTGTTACATGTGTCTACCGAATTTCGTACATGTACGTGATGTACGCATGTTACATAGCTCAAGGAACACTTTGTTTACATTTTTTAGGTAGCGCTATTAAGCCATTTTGCCACACCCACTTCTGAAACCCATACCAGACATAAATTTTCACCACTTTTGGCTTTTGTGCAAAGTTTCATGAGTTTTTGAGCATGTTTAGGCCCTCAAAACTCTGATTCATTTTGGAGGAGAAGAAGAATCTGAGCAATTCCAATAGGGTCATTGCACCATCGGTGCTCGAGCCCTAATAAAAAAGTAAAGTAACAATTTTTATATCCAAGAACATAACTGATTCATTTACTGACTATATACTGCTGAGTGTAAACTATTTTTAATATAGTACATACTGTGCAATAAGTAGCAATCTAGTATTCCATTCCAAGCATAGCCATCGACACACTAACTAGACTCAAAGGTCACTCCAGCATTGTGCAGTATAACCCATACATAATAAAATCACAATGATATCTGTGTATCATTACCCAGACATCCCCAACATGCACCGAAAATGGAGAAAGCCCAGTGGATAATGCAAACAGGGAGATGATAACTTCAAGCTGTGACGGCTATCTGCACAAATGTACAAACAGAGAGGCAGATGGCATTCAGCAGAGGGTAAATGGACTTGAGACCTTGATGAAGTGAATGGTGAAGATGGCGTGGGATCGGCTGCTGACATGGTTCATGCCTGTGCTGGCAGTGGCACGCCTTCTGTTGCCCTCCTGCATCAACTGGCCAACCTCAGTATAGCTCTGCACATGGTGTCTGGAGAGGGCTAGACAACATATATGTCACATACAGGACATAAGAGAAATATAGCATCTAAGTAACATTAAAACATACGCTGTCAATCATCATGCTGTTTTATAGTCATTTTACCCTCCACATATGGTCCATCTTTAGGATGTTCCCTCACTCTCAGCTCACAGCCTTGCGTCTCTGTGCTGGGAAGGAGGTCTCGAACCCGCTCATTGTAGATTTCAAAGTAGCTGGAAGCACAAAGCATCAAAGGCAAGAACAAAGCAGTGAAAGTTTGCTCTTGAAACATGACTTTATCTCAGAAAGCACAGCAACGAGCTACTATTTTAGGATATAATGGGAAAAAAAGGTTTTCACCACACTTCAATCTTCAACATTGACTCAGTCTCTAGACTAAATCCACTAATAAGGCTGGTTTTAAATGATGCACATTCCAGCAATTCTGCTAAATACCACTGGTTTAGTTTATATTTTGGTTTAATATCTTATTTGCTAGCTTATTAAATTGTCTTTGATTTGACTAAATCATTCGTGAAGCAATTGCCTGGAAAACTCAAATCAATTACCTTCCACTGTTTGAATATCATTGTGCGTAAACAAAATGATAGAAAACTCTAGCGTGATGGAACACAGCGACTTGACAGGAAATTAGATGGTACGCGTTTTCCCTGAATCTGAGTATGCGGCAGTATATCACAACAGAGCTTATTACAGCAGTCGTGGGTGAGGGGAAAAAAGTCTCGCCAGTCAGAAAAGAAATAAAATCCCACAAGACGATAAACCTATTTCAGGCTGTCTGCAGAAATGTGAATGTTTAAACAGGCTCCTGAAATGAAAGACAGATTGGTCCCTCTTCATCTCCTAATGAAGCTGGAGAGAGACAGCATCAGTTTGAACTCAGTACAAACTAACAGTGAACTAATTAAAATGTGACAGTCAGAAATCTTGAATGCCTCTTCTGCCAGAACTGTCCCCAGTGAATGAGCACTGTTTAAAGGAGGGATCCAGGTAGTTAAACTACATCTTGCAGGCATTTAGAAACCACAGTCGTATGCAAAAGAAGTCATTTAGAAAGGGCAAAGAATCTGTCAGTCTTATCCATTATTAAGGACAGGTCTCACTCAGAAGCAAGACTGATTTTTGTATTTAGTCCCAGTATTGTTTGAAAGCACTGGGATTTTTTGTACTGCAGCAATCCTAATTGCAATAGCAATTGATTTAATACGCAATAACTGTATTTTAAGACCTCATTTATACCACAAGCAAGAGCTGTAACTCGACAGCTTCCTTTATTACAGTGGGTGCATGCACATCTAGAAGTCCGTAGGCAAAACAGCTTGCACTGAAATGTGGACTCAAACAGTCAATTTTTTACAACATGCAACACAATAGTATTTTTGTGCAATATCGTTTCTTGTTGTTAATCAAGGCCTCTGGTAAACTACACAGCGGCGTAAATTTCATTTTGGACTTTAATAGCTCCATGAGAATGTGTTTGACTTTTGTTAAACACATCCTAGTGCTGTAGCAAATGTAGATATAATTTTGGAAATTTTTTAATTTTTAGTTATTTTTTTACTAGTGGGTGCAGGACACTATAGTTCATTTACAAAAGTGAGGATAGCAAAATTAAGTAAACTGTGGCATTTTATACCCATAAATTCTTCTTACAGTGGACTACCAGTAAAATTGATAAAAAATTTGGGACCAAAAATTATTCAGACACTTTGACCTGACCAGGTTTTGCTTAAGTGTTTTTTCTTTAATTGCTATTGCGACCTTTTTACACTACAGACTGAACGAAATTAAGCATTGCTTGGTAATTGGTCAGTAAAGTATTGATAGTTGTGTAAATATTGTCATACTAACATTTGTCTGAATTTTTGGATGATTGTAAACCATTACATACCTTTCTATCAAAGTTATCTGACATTATCAAGATGAATTTGTTCTGACGCCGTTTAACTATGAGTTCTTGTCATATTTTATTACCATGTTCTAAACTATACTGAATAAACTGTGATAATGTGAGAAATGTTAAAGACGTCTGAATAAATTTTGGTTAGACTATAGTTGTTCTCATAAGTTTACATACCCCTTGAAGAATGTACAAAATATTAATAATTGAAACAAAATAAGAGAGATCATGAAAATTGCATGTTATTTTTTATGTAGTACTGTCCTGAATAAGCTATTTCACATAACAGATGTTTACATATACTCCATAAGACAAAATAATAACTAAATTTATAAAAATTACCCCATTCAAACGTTAACATACCCTTGAGTCTTAATACTATGTGTCATTGCCTGGATGATCCACAACTGTTTTTACTTTTGGGATAGTTTTTCATGAGTCTCTTGTTGGTCCTGAGCAGTTCAGCTGCCTTCAGAAAAATCCTCCAGCTCCTGCACATTCTTTGGTTTTTCAGCATCTTCTGCATATTTAAACTTTTCCAAAAGTGACTGTTTGATTTTGAGATCCATCTTTTCACAATGAGGGCAATTGAGGGACTCAAACACCGCTATTACAAAAGGTGGAAACACATACTGATGCTCAAGAAGGCAACACAGTGCATTAAGAGCCAGAGGGTGTAAACTTTTGAACAGGATGATGATGTGTACATTTTTCTTGTTTTGTTTAAAGATAATATTTCTTTCATTTGGTACTGCACTTAGGAAGCTACATAAATACTTAAATGTTTCCCAGAAGACAAAATAAGTACAATTTACCTTCATCATCCAATTTAAAAAGTTTACACCCCCCAGCTCTTAATGCATCCTTTTTCCTTCTTGAGCATCAGTAAATGTCTTCACCTTATAGTTATGTGTAGTTATGAGTCCCCCAGTTGTCATCCATGTGAAAAAATGGATCTCAAAATCATACAGTCATTGTTGGAAAGGGTTCTAATATGCAGACAATGTTGGAAAACTAAAGGATGTGCAGGAGCTGAAGGATTTTTCTAAAGAACAACAGGCAGTTGAACTACTCAGGACCAACAAGGGACTCAAAAACAACTATCACAAAACAGAAAGACAGTCGTGAATCATCCAGGAAACGACACAGTATTACGATTCAAGAGTATGTAAACTTTTGAATGGGGTCATTTTTGTAAATTAAGTTATTATTTTGTCTTGGGGAGAATATATAAATGTGTTATGTGAAACAGCTTATTCCGGACAGTACTAAATAAAAAATAACAATTTTGTTTCAATTATTTACATTTTGCACATTATGCAAGGGTTATGTAAACTTACGAGCACAACTGTATATATATATGAAGAGTTCAGATGCAAAACCAGCTAAAAGCCATCTCAGTCGAAAATTAGATAATGATACTGAGTGAATGCTCTTGACACATATTATGCGTCCATCAAATACTTTTACTTCAAACACGCTAAATTCCAGCCTCAGCCCAATCAGAAGTGCCAGTACTTACATAGAAATTTATACAAAGTAGCCAGAAAGAAACGCTTGTTTTACAGAAAAATGTCAGATGGATTTAGATGGATTTGCATCTGAACTCTTCACATATATATATATATATATATATGATTTGGAAAAATGACTTTTGTCCATCAAGCACACATTAAATGTACCAAAAGTGACAGTAAAGACATTTATTGTTATAAAATATTAGTATTATATCAAATAAATGCTGCTCTTTTGATTTTTGAACTGATTCCTCAAAAAATGTATCATGTTTCCCAAAAAAATACTAAGCAGCACAGCTGATAATAATGAGAAATGTGTTTTTAGCACCAATACATATCATCATCAAATCATATTAGAATAATTTCTGAAGACATTGAAAGCTAATAAAAATTCCATTTTGAAACATATTAGACAAAATGTAATGTATTTGTGATCAAATAAATGGAGCCTTGGTGAGCATAAAATACTTCTTTCAAAAATATTTAAAGGAAACACTGGATGTCCATTTTCCACAAGTTGGTATGATTCTTTAGGGTAAAATGAAATGTCTGCAAAATAATAAAATTAGGTTAAAATTCCTCAGTGGTCATGTAAAACAACACCTTTTTTACTTTGTCAAAAACAGCTCTGCTCAGAGCAAGCCATTTCGGTGCATGGCTCTTTAAATGATAATGAGCTACTGCTCACCCTGCCTCTCCCAACCGTTTTTTGTGTATTTGATGGCGCGTTACCATCAAAAACAAAACTAATCCACTGCATCCTCAGTGGCTCTGATATCAGGAGAAAATTAAGACTCTTATATTCACTTTTACAGGGGAAACTGAAAAAATGGTAGCCCCTGGATAAGGGGTATAAATACTGCTCAGAAAATTAAAACGGCTTGATAATTGAGACTGTTTAGTTTTTTGGGGGATTAAAAAAAAAAGTGTAAATGGATTTTTATTATTATAGAGTGGGTGTCTCCACACACTGTTTAGACACATTTATATGCAAACCCCATGTAAAAGTGAATTTTGCATCCGATGTCCCCTTTAAAAAAAAAAAAAAAAAAACTTCTGGAAAGTAGTGTATAAACATGTTCAGTGTATAACTGTGATAGCCAGGTCACAGTATATCTCTGATGGCTGAAACAACATTTAATAGGTCTAGTCACACCCCTGACCTCACTGTCGGTCTCTCTCATCTAATCTACCACATGAGCTGTTATCAAGAAGCCATTTGGATACCTGCTTTAGGTGGAAGCAGACGGAGGCTGTACACTGACCCTCCTGATCATCTGGTTGTAATTACACTCCTGCTATCTTACAATGCCCATAAGAAAGGACAAGCTGCCAGAATGGACGCCTCATTTACACACTGCAATCTGCCTGTCCTTCTCCCTAGGATTTTGATGGGATCATCAACCTACAATAAATCGCCGTGGAGCAAATGATAGGAGCACCTGTTGACAACTGTGGTCATGTAGGCTCTCTGGACATGTCTGAATTACTCATGTTACCCACTTCTTTGGCAGTCCACTCGCAGCATGGCTATGCTATTATCTAGACATATCACATACCTGACCTCCATGTGAAATGATGCCTTGTCCTTTTGTAACACTCCACTGATGTGGTGGAACAGCCCCTCACAGATCCGTGGAATCAGTCCATAATCATCCTGAGAGAGGAAAAACAAAATTTATTGTTATATGTAGCCAGGTGGTTAAGGAACTGGACTGAAAGATTGCAGTGTCGAACCCCACAAGTGATGACCATTAACAAAATGATATTAAGAAGAAAATGTTTCAACAGCTTTTGTCCATACAATGCTGTTGTGGACCCCAAATAAGAAAAGGTATTTTAACATCAATAACCTTTACAATAAAAAAAATGTTAAAAATCTAAAAGTATAGCAAAACACACAGTGTAGAACAGAAAATGGTTTCCCATTATGGTTTTGCTCTTTCAAACATCCACACAATTGAGACATTTTGATTTATTCTCTTTCTCTCTCTCTCTCGACTGTTTCTTCACTCTGTGCTTTTCACCAGCACTTTGAATAAATCAGAACTCCATTAAAGTCCCCACATTATTTTCCTCTCTGATCTGCAGTGGCGGCTTTTAATTACTACCCAGGACAAAGGGGGGGATATCAGACAGAATAGAATGATAATCATCAGAACAAATCTGAATGAGTCTCTCAGATGATACTGGACTGAAACTAGTTATAATTATGTGTTCTTCATATTCTGCCCTTGTCACATTTTCTGATTACTCACAAAAAGCATGCAGTGAAATAGCGGATTGGAAGTCACCGGGGTTAAGAACCACTATGTGCATCTTCTGAAGAGTAGAAGTGTTTTACTAGGTGTAATTGGTGGGCTTTGAAATTACACTTAAAGACGTGACAGAAATTGGATGTGATCCTAACCGGGTTGCCCATCATGGTGTAGGACTTTCCTGAGCCTGTCTGGCCGTACGCAAAGACGCAGGCATTGTAACCCTCAAAAGCAGCTTGCAGGACATCGGTGCCAAGATCTGTGAAAATCTGAAATGAGAGATGACACAATGAGCTACAGAGATACTTTCTTTAGTATGTTAGTACATCTGGAATCTCTATCTGTCGTACAAAAACAATTATTTTTAATCATTGACGTGTCCTTACTGGAAATTATCTTCTAAGGTTTTCAAAGCATGAGTAACAGCTCAGCTAGTCTCTGCACAATTGCAGATTAGGTAAACAAACCATATGTGACCCTGGACCACAAAACCAGTCATAAGTAGCACAGGTTTATTTGTAGCAACAGCCAACAGTACACTGTATGGGTCAAAATTATTCATTTTTCTTTTATGCCAAAAATCATTAGGATATTAAGTAAAGATCAAGTTCCATGAATATATTTAGTAAATTTTCTACCGTAAATATATCAGAACTAAGTTTCGATTAATAATATGCATTGCTAAGAACTTCATTTGGTCAACTTTAAAGGCAATTTTCTCAGTATTTTGATTTTTTGCACCCTCAGATTCCAGATGTTCAAATAGTTGTATCTCAGCCAAATATTGTCATTTTCTAATAAACCATACATCAACAGTTTCAGCTGATGTATAAATCTCAGTTTCAAAAAATTTACCCTTATGACAGGTTTTGTGATCCAGGGTCACATATTAGCAAAATTAGGCATTTATATTGTCAATAATCCATGCCTTAACTTGAAATTGATGACACTGAAAAACATACCTTGACAATAATTGTACGAACAGCTAATTCTATGAGTGCTAAAACACTTCTGTTATTATTATTACTGGGCACAAGACAAATGCATTGGAGTTTGTACCTTTTCCTGGGTCACAAAGCTTGGACTTGTGCTGTCCATTGAATCATAAGAGAAATCATATGGGAAAGACTTGACACTCTCGCCACACGATTCTCCACTCATGCAGTGGAAGTTGTCCTAAAAACCATAAAACACATCAACAAACTGACTGGCAACTAGTGTCAATAAAGGATGATATTTTGCTAAACTATACTATACTAACTATACTGTACTATAAGTATAGTATGCTAAACTGTAACTTGATAGGACTAGTGTGAAATCTAAAATATTTAACATTTTAGACAGGTATAAAAATAAAGGATAAAGATTTAAAGATTTTTTTGCGCAAGCACTGGTTAATTTCTGACTTTGCCAGTTACTAATGCACATAAGCAAAAATCTATTAAATATGAACTGAATGGCACACCTTCATGTTGAGGACAGAGGTTTTATGTCCATCTACTTGTATAATGACTTTGGCTGAAAGGTCCTTCTCCCTGAAAGAGAGAGAGAGGGGGTAAGAACTGCATAATAACCATTTTTCAATCAGTAGGAAAAAAAGATCTTGTATAAAGTAAAATAATTATAGCGAGAGCTTCTTGCTAATTGTATAATCACAATTATTTTTCACGTTGCGCCAAATTGCTATTAAAGCCTTTAGGAAGCAGAGCAGCGTTTATAATGCTATTTAATAAATAAAGTACGTCATTTAAGCCACTAGTTGCTAGTTATGTTGATTTTGAGCGGTCGGACTAACCTTTGGCTCAGCGGACGGACCCGCACAGCAACGCGCACAGACGCCATGGGTCATCAGTGACGGGACTTCACCTGCTTCCCTTAACGTTACATGTTTTATACATCATATCTACAATGTATGCACTTCCATAAACACCTGTACGCGCTGACAGCTAAAGTACCTGCTCTAATGTTCCAAAATGTGTTTTACCAACTCATTTCTCCATTTAAACGTGTTTATCTACCAGAGATAAGAAAATAAACTCTAAGCGAATCTATGCGTTGTTGGCAAGTTTTAGGTGAAGGTTTAACTCATGAATATTAATCACGATGACATTGTTTGGTAACCAATGACAAAGGCTTTCTTTATGAATATGAACTGTTACGGCGCTCAAAGTCCAATGATTGGCTCATGAATATTGTCACGCAGTTTGAAAACCAATCATTGGCGCAGGATTGGCTCATTATAATATTAAAAGACTTCACAGCAGGGGTACGTGGCGTGCGGTGCATAACATGGTTGTAATAATTTTAATGACTTTGAATGTCTATGTTAAAACAGTTTTGGGCACAAGAATAAAATTTATAATCATTAAAAAAACCACATGTGACTTAATACCTGTTTACCTGCTTTTACCTGAGCCTAAATCAGCTCTTGAGATAACAGAGTGCAATCTTCCGGAGACATAGCATTTTGATCATTAAAAAAAAGTATATTCATTAACCTGTAACAGTTCAGTTAGGGTTAAATATTTATATATGCATATGTCTTACATATACTGAAATTTATTAGCTTTTCTTTTTGAACCATTTTTCATTACTTTCTGCAGTTTGATGGATTTTACCAGATGATGTTCATGTCCTGTAGATGGCAGTCTTTCTCCGGTTATAAGAAGACACACTTTCATGCACCAGCAAACATCTAATATACTCTGGCTAATTTCCTTTACTGTTTATTATATTACTATAATATCTCTCATGCAGCATTGTAAAATGTACACAGTTTGCTAAATCAAAAAAAAAAAAAAAAAAAAAAAAAAAACCTGGCCTGGTGTAACTTTATAATTCTATTACTATTTTAGGCAATGTGAAGTGATACTAAAAGGTGGAGTTAAATAATGAAATACAACAAAAAAAAAAACCAAAAAAAACAAGTAAAAGACAACATGACAACTGCAATTTCCTCTCTGCCGACTACACTTATGTCATCACTGCTACAGGACCATCTATTCCACTGTCACACACTTTGGCATCAATTCTTCACTTCATAGATATAAATCTTAATGTTTATGAAAGTTCACTTACAGCAAATAATTATCATGGCTTATTTTGATGGCTGAAGAATCAATAAAAATAGCTTTTCTGAGGGCAGTTCTCCAGATATTATCTATTTTAATCATTTTTAATCTGTTTGTCACAGTGTTGAGGAGCTGTAGTCATATAGATTGTGGGTTTGTAGTATGTTTGGCAGTAAGCCAATGAAGTTTTGTATTCGCAACACATCAACTCATGTCACAATGACAAAGGCCTTGTGGTTTGAGGGACAAGAGCATGTTGGGGATGTTTTGTTCATCCATAGATCTTTCCTCGAGCGATTATTTTGTTCTACTTTCTTCTTCAATCACCACAGAAGAACAAAAGGGAAGGAAGTTGTCAGTCACTGATCACATGGTGCACAGATTCTCCTTCTGCCTAGTGTCAGACGAAGCAGATCCTCTATTTTTCCCATCACATCACACTCCTTCATATCGCAGCTGAAAGTGTTTCCTCACACCCACTAAAGAAAAGCTTCAGACTATAAATTAGAGTCTGCTACTTTAGCAAGACAGAATTAAACACACACACACACACACACACACACACACACACACACAAAACTCATCAAGAGACAGGCCCATCAAGTGAATTCATGGAGCACAGGACTGTTGTTATTGATGGGTTCTGTCCCAAACAAGGCTCAAGAATACATTCCTGATGGTCGGAGGACCAGAGGTCCTGAGAATAGTCACAGATTGGATCTATTCTGGTTGTGTATGAGGAATATTTAAACATTTCAAGCTGGATGAAAAGAGTTTGGAGACTGACATAAAGTCTGTACTAATTAAGTAGTCTGTAGAGTTAACAACTGGAGACTTGAGACGGTTCAACGTCTGATTCTTAAAACAAAGAAAGTGTTTTTACACAGGTTCCTATGTACTGCCATACAGTTGTCTCAGCTGAAAATGTACAGTTGAAGTCAAAAGTTTACATACATCTTGCAGAATCTGCAAAATGTTAATTATTTTATCAAAATAAGAGAGATCATACAAAATGCATGTTATTTTTTATTTAGTACTGACCTGAATAGGATATTTCACATAAAAGATATTTACATATAGTATAGAAGAGAAAAATAGTTTATAATTCATAAAAAATTACTCTGTTCAAAAGTTTACATACACTTCTTAATACTATGTTGTTACCTCAATGATCCACAGCTGTGTTTTCATGACTCCATTGTTTGTCCTGAACAGTTAAACTGCCCGCTGTTCCTCAGAAAAATCCTTCAGGTCCCACAAATTCTGTGTTTTTTCAGCATTTTTGTGCATTTGAACACTCCAACAATGATTGTATGATTTTGAGATCCATCTGTTCACAGTGAGGACAACTGAGGGACTCATATGCAACTATTACAGAAGGTTCAAACACTCACTGATGCTCCAGAAGGAAAAGCCATGCATAAAAAAAACAGGGGGTGAAAACTTTTGCATTTGAAGATCAGAGTAAATTTCACTTATTTTGTCTTCTGGGAAACATATAAGTATCTTCTGTAGCTTCTAAAGGGCAGTACTAAATAAAAAAAAAAAGTTGTTGAGGCAAAATAAGAAAAATGTACACATCTTCATTCTGTTCGAAAGTTTTAACCCCCCGGCTCTTAATGCATCATTTTCCTTCTGAAGCATCAGCGAAGGTTTGAACCTTCTGTAATAGTTGCATATGAGTCCCTCAGTTGTCCTCAGTGTGAAAGGATAAATCTTATAATCCATCTGCAAAGTGTATGTAAACTTTTGACTTCAACTGTATAACCTGACACTGAACAACAGAACGTTCAGAATGTGAAATATTTCTAAGAAGAAAACCTTTATAGACTGAACCAACTGTATAAAGTTATGTTGTTATTTTAAAATTTTACACATGGTGCGATTGCTACTTGAATCTATTATACCTAACAAGACACAGCATCTCAGCTCTATCAATGGAAGCCATGAAAAAGCAAACAAAGAAAACAATAAAAATAACTCAACCTTAATCATGGTAAAAAGGGATTCAGCTATTACTTCTTTACTGTATGAAGTTCTGCCAGAACAAACGAGCTTTGTACCATCAACTCACTTACATCAAGAAACTTAAAGCAGCTCATATTTTTTTCTTCTTTTTCTTTTTTTGATCTTGTAGTTTTGATAGCAAGAGGCAAACGCTGCCGTTCCATAAGTTGAACATAATGTTTCTGTCTCCAGCCTTATATACACTACTGCACTAATTGAACTGTGGTGTGAATGTTAGCCAACTTAAATATCATTAAGAGAGCAGATGATTAAAGGAAAGTACTTGTTGGCTGGCAAATGTACAACCATCTGGCTGCAATACTTTGATGAAAACATAGAAAACATTCCCTTTATTAAGAGAATGTTAAAATACATGCTTCTGATTGTCCATCTTGTCCATTACTTGCACTGTCACAACAGTTTTGAAAGTTTTTGGTAGCCAGTAAGCAGATATCAAACATCAGAGAGTAGTGAAATTAAGTGCTATCACTTCCATTGTTTCCAGATGTGAAGGTCAACTGCAACCAGTTTTAAAAATGTAGAAATGAGTAGAAATGTTAACACAGCTACTCACGAAATAAATAAATATGTGGAAATTAAATAGTGATTTGGGTCGACATTAGTTTAGAATTTTAGTTGTATATATCATTCCTAAGCTTCCACTAAGAAAAACAACAGTCCATTACAGTGTATAAAACAAAAGGCCTAGTAAAAAAAAATCAACAAGATGACTAATGTCATTTTCATTACAGTCAATAACTGAGACACAGTAAGGACAAAGTATTTAAACCAACCCAACCTCATGAGAACATGTAACTCTTTTGTGAGGTGGACATTTTGTATGAATTTGGATGGAAATGTAAAATTCTTAGAAGTGAAAAGTATGTGGGAAGGTCCATTCATAAACTTAACCCTCAGTGTTGTTGATTTACACTACATTGTGGCATTTTAGATGGCAACAGCATAACATCATATGCTGTTAGGTATGTTTTAAAGCTGGTTTGAGCTGGTTTAAGCTGGTCTTTAGTTGGACCAGTTTATAACCAAGCTCAGAACCAGCTTAAACCATCTCAAACCAGCTACCATGCTTCAAAACATACCTATATGCATTTTTTTCAACAGGGAAAGCATAGTCATACTTTAAGTCAGTAAAACTGCAATATTTTAGACTGTTTCTGAAAGCCTTGTCATAGAAACGTAGAGCTGAATGGCAAACAAGTCTATAACATTGACATATTATGGATAATCATCCGAGCAAAAACAATTATCTCAGTGTCAAATAAATGCCATATCGCAGAACAAAAACACAGCTAGAATGAAATCCATCACAATACACTGTAGAAAGAAATAATAGGGACAGCATAAGGAAGGCATTTGTTTTAGCTCTGACAGGCCAGAGGTTTGTATCTCAAAAAGGTGTATAATGTATCACAGAATTAGTTTTATGATTAAATCTGAACTGAAAGATGGTAAATGTCTAGATGATAGATTCATTTGTTAAAAATAAAACAATCATGCAGTCAATCATCTCTGTCTCTCTCTCTAGCAGACTCTTTCTTTGAAATACATGGCAACAACTATTTAAATAGTGTATTTGTTGATTCGGGCATGTCAGAAGATAAGTAATGACAGTACCAAACAGTACCAAAGTGATTAATGTAACTGATTTTTTCCTCTTTGATTTCAGTTTTGCAATCCACACTTTGAGACTCACTCTAGCCGCAATGCATAAATCGTGGTTTTTAATGTATCTAATTTATGAAAGGCTTTTTAATATGAAACCCCATGAGTCTTGTGGATGCTGCGCTTCTGCTGTCTCTCCAAAGAGCACCAAAGGGAGTACAAAGCTATAACCTTGAAGCTGGCATTTTCTAAAAAAAAAGGTCTGATTTTCAAACAGTGGAGTCATCTGTACTTGACTTCAGTCGGAGGACATGTTTATGTAAGCTTATAGTCCCAAGAGGAGTGTTTTCAATTCCACTGCCAATGCTGGTTTACTTGACATGGCAGCAAGACCATCTGTTTGGTATAAATAACACCAAACTGTGCTCATAAATCCTCACATATCAGATATGTAGACATCCATGTTATCTGCTAATCTTTCCTGTCTTCTGTTGATCTGTCTTTATGTTTTGACTTGAAACTAGACAAATAGATTGAATACATTTACTTGCAGATTTTACGGACATAATTTCTATCCATCTATTAACACCATGTTTACCATTAAAAGAATAGGTAAGATTTCTGTTTTTTGAGATGTATATTTCATCTGAAAGCTGAATAAATAAGGTTTACATTGATGTATGGTTTGTTTAGGATTTGACAGTATTTGGTCAAGATACAACTATTTGAAAATCTGGAATCTGAAAAATCTAAATATTGAGAAAATTGCCTTTATGATGTCCAAATGAAGTTCTTAGCAATGCATATTACTAATCAAAAATTAAGTTTTGATATATTTATGGTAGAAAATTTACAAAATATCTTCATGGAACATGATCTTTACTTAATCCTAATGATCCTTATTTACCTCTCTCTCTCTCCTTCAGCCTGCTCCCTTTATCAGGGGTCGCCACAGCGTAGTGATCCTCACAGCTGATTTGGCACGTTTTATGGCGGATGTGCTTCCTGCAATGATCCTTATTTACCTAAATCCTAATTATTTTTGGAAAATAGTTTTTGACCCATACTATGTATTGCTGGCTTTTGCTACAAATATACCCATGCAACTTATAACTGGTTTTGCGTTCCAGGGTCACATATTAAGATCATAATGAACACTCAAAATACAGTGTCGATAATACTGAAAGGCAGTTTAAGCACCAATTTAGATGTTTGAGATAGTTAACTGATTAAACATACTGTCAAATTAATGCAAAGGAATAACATATCTTTATCAAACCTATTTATCCTGTAAAGGTGGGCAAGGCTATTTGTAAATTTTTTGGGTCTGGCTTCCGGTTTCATCTGCGTCTTGATATTTTTAGCTGCACAAACCAGTTTGTGTTGCTGCTTTATATTGCAAATCTGTTTTTCTGTGTCTTACCATATTATTTTATTGTATTATCTTAATTATGAACACACTGGTTTATAGTGCACACAGTTTTACTGTTTACTGCACGTTGTTATTCTTCCCCTTGCCACTAATAAACCGTAACCCTGGTGAAAAAACCAGCATATGCTGGTAGGTATGTTTTGATGCTGGAATGCTGGTTAGGTAGGTTTTGATGCTGGTTTAAGATGGTCCTTTGCTGGTTTATGCTGGTGCTGGTCCTTAGCTGGTTTAAGCTGGTCCTTTGCTGGTTTTTGCTGATCATGTTGCTGGTCAAGGACCAGCATGAACCAGCAAAGGACCAGCATAAACCAGCAAAGGACCAGCTTAAACCAGCATCAAAACCTACCTAACCAGCATCAAAACATACCTACCAGCATATGCTGTTTTTTTCACCAGGGAAGTCTCGCCCGTAAGCTTACTTACTGAATAAGGTGGATATTTTAATCTTCGTAATGTAATGTATGTTCTGATATTATGGAGATTATACAATATACTGAACTATATCCCTGTCAACAATTCAATTTGTTTATTTATTATGCTATACTGTTTTGTATTTTATACACTGTTGTACATGTATTTTTATACTCAAATTAATTAATATTATTTTAAGTAACGCTTATATGAAAAAATAGTCAAATAATCTAAATTAGCTTTGTTCTCTTTGTAAAAACTCGTTTCCTTTTTCCTTTTTTTAAATATATGATAAACGCAGTGCATGGCTCTGCCGCTGGGGGCCGCTAATGCAGTCACACGGTCACATGTGACACTGAACCAGGAAGTGTTTTGGTGTGACGCGAGCACATGCGCCGCTTATCATCACAGCACATCACAATCATGCAACAGACACAAAACTACACTCATAATTTTGTGCAATCTGTATGTGTGTGTTATCAGTCGAGATGCTGAACCGCGCGTATGACTGTGGAGATATGCGCTCTTCTTCCGTCTGCACCTGAAGTCTTCACGCGAGTGAGTTTTGCAAGCTTTATTCTTTCATCTGTTTGGTAAAACTGAAATTGTCATTAGTTAATGGGTATAGAAAAAGAGCATTAAGGGAATCTAATACGAGTTTGTGAGCAAGCAATTGGTTAGTTATGTTCCTGGAAGTATGTTTCTGTTCTGGGTATTACTTTTCAAAGTCTTGAGATGAAGCAAGAGATGGATTGAAATGCATCTGTCATTGTTGTAATTGTCAAAACGTGTATGTCATTATTACTAGCTTGAGTTAGATGGAATATAATTGCTTTTATAAATGAGCTGAATTCTGAAGATATAATAGTTCACTCTCTTTAAGTTGCATTTTGAATGTATGATTACTCAAGCTCTTTCTTTCTTTGCTTTCAGGACTTGGAGAAGTGTTTTGGAGTTATGAGTGAATGATGGGTCAAAATGCAAGCTACACTGAATACGGGTCATGGAAAATCTAGAAAACTCGACAGATTGCAAGGAGACTGTGTCTCCACTAAACAATTCAGGGTCTATACTGAACAGCACAGTCTCCCATCATGACGGCAAAGCTATGGGGTTTGTGCTGGTGCATGCAGGTGAATTTGTGTTTCTTTGGAAATTATGTAAAAACAGTACATTTTTGCATAAGCTTGTATTCTGGCACAGTCTTATCTGTTACATGTTGAATGTGTAATGGTTCTTATTTAGGCTTGTCGAGCAATTCCAGTTTCCTCAAAAGAACAGGTCATTGAAAAAAGAAAAAAAAAAACGTAATTGATTATTTACTTTTATGTCATTCCAAACTCAACAAAAGGACAGATATGCATAACACTTCACATAATGGCCACATCTGTCAAGCATTAGATAGGACCAAAAACATTGTATATGTGACCCTGGACCACAAAACCAGTCTTAAGTCGCTGGGTTTTATTTGTAGCAGTAGCCAAAAATACACTGAATGGGTCAAAATTATTGATTTTTCTTTTATGGCAAAAATTGTTAGGAAATTAAGTACAGATCGTGTTCCTTTAAGATATTTTGTAAAATTCCTACTGTAAATGGATGAAAACTTAATTTTTGATTAGTAATATACATTGTTAAGAACATTATTTGAAGAACTTTAAAGGTTGATTTTTTTTTGCACCCTCAGATTCCTGATTTTTAAATAGTTGTATCTCGGCCAGATATTGTCCTATCCTAACAAACTATACATCAATGAAAAGCATATGATGTATAAATCCCAATTTTGAAAAAATGACCCTTACGACTGGTTTTGTGATCCAGGGTCACATATGTGCAATAAAAGAAGTCTGTATGACTTGTGCACTGTATTCCACGTCTTTTGAAGACATACACTGCAAGCTATGTTTTTTAAAGAAGTCTCTTCAGCTTACCTGAATTTATCCAATGTACAGTGAAAGCAGTAAAATTTTAAAATATTTTTACTATTTAAAATACCTGCCTTCTATTTGAATAGTTTTTTTAAATGTAATTTATTCCTGTGATTTTCAAAAACTGAAGTTTTGGCATCTTTACTGCAGTCACATGATCCTTCAGTAATCATTCTGATGTTCTGCTGAATGTTTTTGCTGATCAAAAAACATTATTATTTAAACATATTAAACATTAGCTTTTTGAATGGTATAGTTTATAATGTTACAAAAGCTTTTTATTTCAGATAAATGCTGTTCTTTGGATCTTTCTATACATTAAAGAATCCTGAAAAAAATAATGTATTCAACTGTTTTAAATATTGATAAATAATAATAAAAAATGTTTCATGAACAGCAAATCAGCATGTTCTAATGATTTCTGAAGACTGGAGTAATTATGCTGAAAATTTAGCTTTGATCACAGGAATAAATTACATTTTAAAATATATTTAAATAGAAGGCGGTTGTTTTAAATAGTAAAAATATTTCACAATATTACTGCTTTTGTTATATTTCGGATCAAATAAATGCAGGCTTAAAAAACCTAAAAAATCAAACTGTTCAAAAACTTTTGACTGGTAGTAAGCCTAACGTGATAATTTAAGTTTTTATTCATTGGATTTTTTTTAAACCAGCATGCCACATTCAGTTAAAACTTACTTTAGAAACAGCGGCCTTTGACACTAATGACAGCAGTCCTGATGAATGAGATTTGAGAGTATTGAATATTACCCTTGAATACATGGTTTTAAATTTCGGCCTATCGCATAGCTTCTGAAAACTTGAAATATAAGTCTACATGTATGGACAATGTGTGTGGTACTTTTTCTAGTGTTTTGTACTTTCTACAGATTGACAGATGGTCACTATGAACTGTCATTGTATAGAAAAGAACAGAAAAATAACAAATGGGTTTGGAATGACATGAAGCTGTCCAAATAATGACACTAAACTTTTAATGTTTAAGGTGAAAATGAATAAATCACAAAGACTTTTCATATTATGAATTTTTTTTTGTAAGAAAGTAACATATAAAAATTATTTTGTAAGACAAGCAAAACTATAGACTGTTAACAGCTGAATAACCTCATTGTAAAAAACAACCTGAAATCATGTGTTTTATTTTTGATGATTTTTACCTCCTCAGGGGCAGGGTATCATTCAGAATCCAAAGCCAAGGAATACAAACATGTGTGCAAGAGAGCTTGCCAGAGAGTGAGTTGCATGTGATTCTTCATTCAAAACTTAAGATTCTTCTGCTGTGAACTGTAACCTTTTGATAGCTCTGCCAGAGGTCATGTCGACAAGACGTCAATTTACTGATATAATCAGGTTTTTATTCCCGGCTCAGTTTGCATGATTTTCTGATACGGGTTATGTAACCTTTTTTTTCTACACAAAGATGGATTTTTTTTTTTGCAGAATCTTACATTGCCAATATACCAAATTGTAATAGATGCTTGCAGCTAACAGTAATGCATAGGTTGGCAAGCTGCAATGCAGTGCTTTTCCCCGTCCAAAATGCCGTGTAAAGGATGAAAAGAAAGGATCAGGCTTGAGTAAAACACCTGTGCCAGGGAATTTGAGTTATGTGTTGATAACATGACACCAGCAGCGGCCCGAGCTGCTGCCCGGCTTAATATACCATTCCACGCTCTCTGCTTGAAGCTTGTCAAGTGGAAAACACTGCAGCTTTATTTTCTTTTTAAGCTCTTTGTATTGGATAATCACATTTTTATGTTTTGTATAGATCAGTGTAGTGTGATCTTTTCTGCATGAAGATCCTGAATCCTTAGTTAGAACAAAATACTCATTCAGTGCACATTGAGTTGGTTTTAGGCATTGGCAGATGTGGGATTTCTGTCATCATTTGTGATTTAATGTGTTTCAGGCTGTGGACAGGCTCAGAGCTGGAGGATTGGCGCTGGAGGCCGTGACAGCAGCTCTTATAGAGCTAGAGGTGATAGTGGATTACTAACAACAACACACCAACTCATTATGACTGAATAGACACTCTCAGGAAAAAATATGTGACCCTGGACCACAAAACTAGTCATAAGTATCACGGGTATATTTGTAGCCAAAAATACATTGTATGGGTCAAAATGATTTATTATTAAGATCTTGTTCCATGAAGATATTTTGTAGATTTCCTACCATAAATATATCAAAACTTAAATTTTGATATGCATTGCTAAGAACTTCATTTGGACAGCTTTAAAGGTGATTTTCTCAATATTTAGATATTTTTTTTTTTTTTTTTTTGCACCCTCAGATTCCAGATTTTCAAATAGTTGTATCTCAGCCAAATAAAAACAATCAGTGGAAAGTGTATTTATTCAGCTTTCAGATGATGTATAAATCAAATAAAAAAAATAGGTTTTGTGGTCCAAGGACACATATGAGATGGAGGTTAGTAAGTTCAATTCAGCATTAAAAATATTTTTAATATTTTAAATTAGCTGTTTATTTTTATATTTTCACTTTTAGCTTAATTTTAATACTTTTGATGTAATGTTTTATTATTTTCTGAATATTTCTGTGTGGCTTTATTTTCATTTATTTTCATTTTTTTATTTTCATTCTAGAAATTTAAGTTCTACACTACCAGTCAAAAGCTTTTGAACAGTAAAATTTTAATATCTTTTGAAGAATTCTCTTCTGCTCACCAAGCCTGCATTTATTTGATCCAAAATATTGGATAATTTCAGCATAATTACTCATTACTCCAGTCTTCAGTGTCTCATGATCCTTCAGAAATCATTCTAATATGCTGATTTGCTGTTCAAAAAACATTTTTATTATCAATATTGCAAAGTTGAGCTGCTTAATAATTTTTTTGGAAACTACATTTGAGTACATGTTTTTCAGGATTCTTTGATGAATACAAATATCTAAAGATTAATACTTTTATTTAGCAAGGATGCTTTAAATTGATCAAAAGTGATGGTAAAGAGAGTTACAATGTTACAAAAGATTTCTGTTTTGGATAAATGCTGTTCTTCTGAACTTTCTAATCATCAAAGAAACCTGAAAAAATTCTACTCAATTGTTTTCAACAGTAATAATAATAAAATGTTTTTTTAAGCAGCAAATCAGAATATTATAATGATTTCTGAAGGATCATGTGTCTAGAGTAATGATGCTAAAATTCAGCTTTTAAATCATAAATTATATTTTAAAATATATTCAAATATTTGAAATAGTAAAATTATTTCAAAATGTTATTGTTTTTGCTGCACTTTGGATCAAATAAATGGAGTATTGGTGAGCTGAAGAGACTTCTTTTAAAAACATTAAAAATCGTACTGATCAAAAACTTTTGACTGGTAATGTATTTCCGTTAGTTGTCAAAGCAACAAATTTAAGTTTTAAGTTTTTCATTTAATTGTGCATTTTATTTAAATTATAAAAACAGTTTTTTTATTTATATATTTTTTTTATTTAGTTAGCAATAATAACACTGACATCTAAAAGCATGCCAATTTTTCAGCTGAAGAAACATATTTACAAAAAACCTTTCATAGACACATAAATAAATGAATAAATCCATCAAACCATTTGAGTTGTAAGGTGTGAGGAACTTTATGCAATGAATGCCACTGTAAAGTCTATATCTCACAGTCTTGTTTTTATCTGTCTATGACAGACCTATGACATCTATGACAGACTACACAAAAAGTCTATAGATATTTCTACTAATTTTTTCAGTGTTTTTTGGCATTGAAATGTTATTAGTTCATGTGTCAGACCACTCAAACAGGGCAGTGTTTTGAAAGCACTACTACAGTGTTTAGACTCCTCAGGGACTTTAGCCTACGAATGACTTCTAGCTTATAGCTGTGTCTTCACATTAAGCTGGAATAGGAAAACATATTTCAACAAAAGCATTTTAGGGCAAAAATTTAAGACTGTTTTTCAATGTTTTGTTTATCTCTTGGAAGAACTCACAGAAATTTGTCTTTAAGGTTGATGCTTATTTACAGGACTCCCCGTTCACCAATGCGGGTACCGGTTCCAACCTGAATCTCTCGGGTGAGATTGAGTGTGATGCCAGCATCATGGATGGGAAGTCCTTAAACTATGGAGCTGTTGGAGCCTTGAGTGGTGAGTGCTGTTAGAATCACTGGCAAGGCTGGTTGGAGCTTTTTATCATGTGGTGAAGGTGCTTTCAAGCAAAACAAATAAAAGCCAACTTCTACCCTCCTCAACCTTTTATGGGAACATGGCTAAATGCAATTTGTGCTTGTTGCAAGAATGCAAGGCTAAAAGAAAACAGGTTTTTTAAGCTTTAGATGATAAATATACATGTACTAAATACATTTGTTATGCTTTTGGCCTTGATCTGTGGCATATTTGGTACTTTTTGACACAAACAGGATTGATTCTACGCTATCAGCTTGTTGCCATGTTTGTTAAAACAAGCAAAACTCAATTTAACATGCAATGTCTCGAAATATTCTGCTCGTCCACATAAAATATCAAGGAGGTTCATCTAGTTTCACATTGATATTAATGCAACATTTTGTTATAATGCTTTTTTGGTGCAGTGACCTCCAATGAACTGCATTATCCTTCAACAGACGCGTATGAGAAAGCCAAATGGTTTCTTTTACCATATTTAAAGCAGTCTTGAGTGAAAGTGATACTAATGCTGCTCTTTCTATCAGGAATCAAGAACCCGGTGCTGGTAGCCAGAAGACTATTAAGTGAAACTCAGAAGGGGAAGCTATCAGCTGGCAGGATCCCTCCCTGGTGAGCCGAGCTCTCTGATGTTGGCTTTTTGGCTATCAGCTTAGACATATAGACAGGCTGACATACTTTATTGATGCCTAAAGCAAGTAACATCAGCATATCAATTGCCGTATACACAGAATACATTATTTACATAAACGTACTGCAGCCAAACTGAACAAAAAAAAAAAGTGCATTACAAAACATTGTTTTCGTAGCTATAGGAAATAAGTGCCATTCATAGAATAAGACATTTTCTATCGATTAAGTGCCCCAAAAAAGTATTTACTCATGCTACATTTATTGACATCAAGGCTGTATTTAAAATAACTGTTTTCCTTTTTGGTATTTTAAAGTGTATTTTATTCATGGGATGGCAAAGCTTTTTAAGCAGCCATTACTCCAGTCTTTTTGTAGCAGTCTTTGTTGTCACTTTTGATCAATTCGATGCATCTTTGCTGGATACAATTATTCATTTCTTTTAAAGAAAGAAATTTTGTACATATTGGTAGTGTGTACAATATGTGTATACTGTTGGCAGGAAATATGCGAGAAGTTTCATACTGTGATGAAGTTTTTCTTTCATGTAAATCACATCTCTGCTTTGTCAGTTTTTTAGTGGGCAAAGGAGCAGAACAGTGGGCCATCAGCCATGGTATCCCAGCGTGCCCTACAGAGAAGATGACCACCAGTGAGTATTAGACCACCCAGAATCCTTTTTCAGCTGCTGCTGCATGCTTGACTGCAGCATATTTTTGTTAGATTTATGTGCATTAATAAAGATCATGACCCGTCTTTGGATATTGGTAAAAGAAATCCTATTATTTCACATTATTAGGGAAGACAGGAGATTATTACAAGATTCAAGATTTCTCTTTCAAGAAGCGCATTAGAGGCAGTTTTATAGTGAAATTAAAGGTCTTGTGTGAGCAACAGGATGCCCTCCAATCTTTAAGGCATGACTGGTGTTTTTTTTTTTTCCCTAGAATTGCATAATACAAACTCGCAATTCTGAGAAATGAGGGCAGAATTGCATGATATAAACTTTTGTCACAAATACAAGTTTGTATCCTTTTTTGTATCAATTGCGAGTTATAAAGTCCAATTCTGGTATTTTCTCAGAATTGCAAGTTTATATCTCTCAATTCTGACTTAATAACTCACAATTGCATGTTATAAAGTCAGAACTGTGAGAGATTAACTCGCAATTCTAAAAAAAAAAAAAAAACTGAACTGAATAATTAAGTCTTGCAGTTTTGACTTAGAATTGCGACTTTGTATCTCACAATTCAGTGAATTCACAATTCAGAGAAAAAAAGTCAGAACTGTGAGGTAAAGTCGCAGAAAATGTTTGCCTCTCCAAGTACCACCATAATGACCAACATTAAAATACAGTGGCATAACTAGGCCTAATTCAGCTACAGCTCTCAAAAATTAAGCAGTTTTATTTCTATTAAGAATATTCATTGTTGTCAGCCACTTTGTCACAAAATTGTAAATACAGAGTTTGAACATTAACACTGTGCTTACAAACAGGTAAATCAAAAGCTTAAATAATGATTAAATTAAAACGTGTTGTACCTAAAATTTAAAAATCATGTATTGTTTTTTAACATTAATTTATATTTAATTTAGTGATTTCTCTGCGTAACACTAGAGGGAGAACACTTTGAGAACCACTGATGTAGAATATTTTGTTTGTGTGACAAACAATTATGTTTTTTTCTGTTTTACAATCTCCAGCATTTATAATGGTTTATGTAATTGTATTAGTTAATTTTATGTATTACAATTCTGCATTTTATTCCGCCTAAAGTATAGCTCTATGTGTGATATCTGTTTTGGTTTTGTGTTCATTTTATTCTTGGAAATATAAAATTATAGTTTAAAAAGTCATATATCATTGTTGTAATTGTTCGGCACTGAAAAGCAATTATGTAATTTGAATGCAAAAATGTGATTTGTTTTATTTTATGATACGTCTCAATTAGCCACATGGTGATTCTTAAGTGCAGCCGATCGAAAACAAGACACTAATTGTCAGTGACAGTGACAATGCAGCATTTTATTGCAAGCACTTGTATTTCCTTCAGGGAATGAAAAACTAGTACTCATTGTCCTTTAACTGAATTCCCACAGGTTATTTACAGTTTTTATTGAAATAAACTAGATGAGGGATATCTTGAAAGTTTTCTATGTTAAGGCTTTCACCAAAACCGTTGCCTTTTATCCCAGTTGTAAGTCTTGACAGTGGCACATAATAATTTCATTGAATAATGATTGGCAAGAAGGCATGCGATCTCATCTGCTGGAGTATTTTTAAACCATTGACTCAGTGTTATTTTTACCAGCCCTAATTGCATTCCATTAAATTCAGCGAAATGACTTAATTGTGCCCATTTCATTGATTCATTTTCTTTGATTAAGAGATTTTCACAGGAGTGGAATGCAGCGTTTAGTAAACAATGGCCTCTATGCTTTAATAGAGGGCCCCATGCCGACTCCCAGTGTGTGTCAGACAGAGATAGAGTGTGTGTTGTTAGTGTTGGAAATGATCTGATGCCAAAACCATGACCTCACTCCAACACATGTCCCATTATTTAGGGAGACTTTGAGGATTTCAACCACATTTCCACCAACAGACTGATTTATTATGTGAATAAAGGCTCCCCCGACAAACACACACCCTTGCTGCACTATGTTATCATGAAGAATAATACTAATAATCAAAGCAATAAGGCTACAGAAGCAAAACAGTTGTCAGCATTTAGTGGGTCCTGGCACACACACACACAGTTTTTCAGATAGGCAGTTGAGTAATATCTGTTATTGACTGTCACACCTTTTTTCGACACTTTTCAGAGTTCAGTTTGTCAGGCTACAAGAGGAACAAGAGGAAGATGGAGCTGGCGGAGCAGGTTGAGACGAAGAGGAAAAGACAATCGTGTGGACATGTGAGTGAATCTCTTCGTATTTGATGTTTAATATACAGTTGTGTTGAGAGGACCAATGAGATTTCAGTATGGGCAGGGCTATCAGAAATAGAAACCAAGCTTCCGTCAAAATGTGCTGACCTTTGTCAGGTCAAGGTTCAGACTTGATGTTAAGAGTTTTATTTTAACATTCAGGATATGCTGTTGATTTTTGGCATAGGCGTTTACCCGGATTAAAAAAAAGACAACTAAATATGCAAGTTTCTCCCATAAATGTTCCATGATCTATAGGTTTCCACCCTCCTATTCAGTTCAACACATTTAATTAGGTCT
The DNA here is from genome assembly GCF_022985175.1 of Labeo rohita. Taxonomy (NCBI): domain Eukaryota; kingdom Metazoa; phylum Chordata; class Actinopteri; order Cypriniformes; family Cyprinidae; genus Labeo; species Labeo rohita. Next base: position 24,478,723 of record NC_066881.1, read on the forward strand.
AAACACAGTGCAGCAGAGGCATTTGCTCTGACATTATTACTCGACTGATAACAGGATCTGCATCTGCTCAGTCCTTTAATTCAAAACCACCACATATACCCAGAGGAGGAAACCCGTCGGGTAATGACGACCTTGAAGGGGGCGTGGAGACCTCAATTACTCACAATCACAGGAAACACACATACGTATACTTACTGCACTGCTGACATGGCACTGCACATGAGGAATTTGACTTGGGTGACACAGTTCTTTGACGCTCTGTTGTAGCCTCTTGTCTCTTGACCTGAGTTCAGCAGGTGGGCATAAAAAGATCTTTTTTAGGCATTTACTTTGGGGCAGTTTCAAAGACATAATTTAGTTTATGGGCAAAGTGTTATTTTAGTATCACTGAGATACAAAGATATATCTCAATGATACTAAAATAATAGTATTATCATTTTTTTTTTTTATCATAAGTTTTTGTAATATACCCAAAAATGAAAATTCTGTCATTAATTACTCACCCTCATGTTGTTCCAAACCCATAAGACCTTAGTTCATATTTGGAACACAAATGAAGATATTTTTGATGAAATCCAAGAGCTCTCTGACCCTCCAAGACAGCAATGCAACTGACATGTTCAAGGCCCAGAAAAGTAGTAAATGCTTGTCGAAGACTGACAAGAAACAGAAGGAATGGTTGAATAAAGTCCTTATTTTAGTTTTCTTTGCACACAAAAAGCATTCTCGTAGATTCATAACATTACAGTTGACTAATGTCACTGATGTCACATTGACTATTTTAATGATGTCCTTACTACCCTAATTGGTCTTGAAGATGTCAGTTGCGTTGCTGTTTATGCAGGGTCAGAACGCTCTTGGATTTTATTAGAAATACCTTAATTTGTGTTCTGAAGATAAACAAAAGTCTTATGGGTTTGGATCCTTTAATGTTTATTTTAATGATTATTTAAATAGCTGTAAGTTTAGTTTCAGCTTTAGTTAAAGGGATAGTTCACCCAAAAATAAAAATTCTGTCATTTGCTCACCCTCAAGTTGGTACAACAAACCTGTATGAGTTTCTTTCTAGTGTGGAACATAAGAGAAGATATTTTTAAGAATGTTCACGTTGCTGTTAACCTTGACTTCCAGTACTGTGAAAGCCAGTGGATACCAGCATCTGTCTGGGTACTAACATTCTTTAAAATATCTTGTTTTGTGTTCACCAGAAGAAAGAAATTCCTGCAGCTTTGGAGCAACTTGATGATGATAGAATTTTCTTTTTTGGGTGAACTACAGTTGCATATGAAAGTTTGGGAACCCCTTGCAGAATCTGTGAAAATGTGAATAATTTTAACAAAATAAGAGATAAAACAAAATGCATGTTATTTCTTATTTAGTACTGTCCTGAGTGAAATATTTTATATAAAAGATGTTTATGTATAGTCCACAAGACAAAAAATAGCTGAGATTATTAAAATAACCCCCTTCAAAAGTTTGGGAACCTTTGGTTCTTAATACTGTGTGTGATCTACCACTGTTTTTTTGTTTTGTGATGGTTGTTCATGAGTCCCTTGTTTGTTCTGAACAGTTAAACTGAGCACTGTTCTTCAGAAAAATCCTCCAAGTCCTGCAGATTCTTTAGTTTTCCAGCATCTTTTGCATATTTGAACCCTTTCCAGCAGTGACTGTATGATTTTGAGATGCATCTTTTAACACTGAGGACAACTGAGGGACTTAATCACAACCATTAAAAAAAAGTTTAAACATTCACTGATGCTTCAGAAGGAAACACAATGCATAAAAAGCCAGGGGTGAAAACTTTTGAACAGGATGAAGTTGTCCACATTTTTTCTTATTTTGTTGAAATATCTTTTTTTTTTCCATTTAGTACTGCCCTTCGGAAGCAAGACATTTGCATATTTCCTGGAAGACAAATTTGGTACAATTTACCTTGATCTTCAAATTAAAAAAGTTTTCATCCCCTGGCTCTTAATGCATCGTGTTTCCTTCTGGAGCATCAGTGAATGTTTGAACCTTTTTTAGTAGTTGTGTTTGAGTCCTTCAGTTGTCCTCAGTGAGATATCTTACCCAGCATTCTCCAAGGGGTTCCCAAGTTTTGCATACAACTGTATCTCTTTAAGTACAATAACCCTGCATGGACCACATATATCTTATTTTAAAGAATCTAAAAAACACAAGTTTTGGTAATTGAGTGCTCATGAATGTTACAGGAGTTTTAAGACAATCGTTGATGCGATATGAGACCATTGTGCTTCAGCACCACCTCCACCCTCCTGCGCCCACATCTTGAAGTTATTCCACCGAATTATTTCCTGTAATGTGCTTGAACATGTTAGCATCTCTCCTACTTTTTTGGTAGATTTTCAAGGAAGCGATTTGACAGGTACACATGGAATGCAGGTGTTGAGGGAAAATGGGTTCCAGCGCAGATCCATCCGTGATGTGACGCTTGTGTGGTCCCTGTGAGAAAGCAAAGCGGGGGTCACTCGTGGGTCATTAGTTGCAAATTACAGTGTCTGAAAATGTGGGCGAAAATGTTATTCGACAGGAAAGACAAATACGTCGCGGTCTAACTTGGTTTGGTATATGTGGTATTCATGTTCAGTGTTCGGACCTCGTACGGTTTGTTTTAAAGATAGCATTGTGATTGCTGTTGGCTCTGTCTGCATGAATAATCTGTGCCTCTGGGATGCCACATGGTCTTTCTTCCTTCAGTTCAGTTCACTAAAGACTTTTCTCCAAAGCTGTGCATTAAATGGTCATTAAGATAACAACACATCCCCCAGTCTCCTCTCAAGTGGCCTGTGGTTTGTTTGATTTTATAAGTGCCATATTTATTGTTTTACTGGGGATGAAATGCATTTGTATTGCATGGATAGCCTGGGGTCTTGGGGTTCTCGCTAATTTTTAACGCATTTAAAGTGCTTTGCACAACTAAGATGTCATTTCTGTAATGTGTGTGGGTGCACTCGTGCTTTTTAATAATATGACTTTAGCACTGAAGGTTTCCCACAGTTCTTGGGAATATTAGGGAATCATTGTGCTTTATATTATGGTCTTTCCTGAGGTTTTAGAGTGGTGTTTAGATTTATAGAAGTTCACACGATGAGGGCTTTCGAGGAGAAAAGTAATTACTAGATTTGCAAGGTTCATGGCAAGGTTTGTGTCTTAGAATAGTTTTGCAAAAACCACAAATGGCCAGGCATAAAGTTGGGGTGAAAGGCAAGGTATTTAAAAAACATTTGGGGGTTAACTAAATCTATTCAGGGCATATGCCCCGGAAACCCAGCCCTAGTGCCGCCCATGTTTTTCGGGCTTGGAATGTCATGGAATGAGTTTAGTGTCTTAAATCTTAATATCTACTGTAAATACTAAGTATTGTTAAAAATCAGCAGTGTATTATAATTATATTTGTTTAAAAAATTGGTACCTGACGTAGACAGGAAAATCTGTCAGAAAAGTTTCCATAAAATGAAGAAAAAAAGTCCAATAATTATGAGCAACCGGGAATTCATTGGTCAAAAAGTATGGAAACCCTGACAATTTTTTGTTCTACAGAAAAAAAATGATTGATTGGAAACATTTAAACTTTTCTCAAGGCAGTTGAAGATTTGTACCAACTTGCTTTCATGACAAAGCAGAATCATTTTTTAAGACATAAAGGTTATATAAACAATTACCCATAAAGGAGAGGAAAATTGATGCTCCCCTTTGGAAAGGTCTGTGAGCAGATGTTGTACTGGAGTTGATTTTGTCAGATTTATCGCTGATGGTGAGATCAATAATAATAACATTCTGTTTTTGCCCGTTCGCTAATAATTTATAAAGTTATTGTGCGTAATAATCAGCCGAGGTTTGAAGATCCGTGTCCCAGGAATGACACTCTGTTCATGGGAAGATGGAATAATAAATTATAAGTCATCCTGTCCCCTTCCGCAGTTTCTCAGGAGCGGCCAATTTGTCAAAGAGCTCTACGAGTCTTTCAGTCCACATCAGCGCTCTTTCCAAAGTACACAGCAATCAGCAAATGAAAACAGTCCTTTAAACATGACCACTTTACTCATTATAAATGAGAGCACGAGGATCATTTTTCAGATGCTGATATGTAATTGGACTTTATTTGCTCAAGTTAGATAGCGACATGTATTACAGTTCCCAGGTTTGTCAGAAAGTTCAAGTTTGGTTATGGTAGCCAGCTGGGTCTGAAAGCCAATTTCATAGACAAGAAAAAACATCGCAAGAGGAGCAATGTTCAATGTGTTTCAGTGTAGTATTATTCTGGGTTTTGGAAATGTGCCTTTTTTGCTGTTGCCAGTAACCACAACCTCTTTGTTCTTCTTTTTTGGCCCATGGTTTAGCATGAAGATACATTGACACTTACATTTATTTTTGATTTCACTTTGTTAAATGAACTCAGGATGTTAGACAGAAAAGCGCTGGTTAATTTCTGTGTGTACGATAGGAAATTCTAATTGAGTTGCAATTTTGTGTGCAGGAGAATGATTTTGGCTGCTTGGAGCCTGTGGGAGACATCATGGTGGAAGGTGAGGAGAATAACTCGGCCTGTCTGGACACGGTTGGTGCGGTCGTGGTGGATCGGGACGGGAATGTGGCGGCTGCGGTTTCCAGCGGAGGTCTGGCAATGAAGCACCCGGGTCGAGTGGGACAGGTGACCTTTGATTTGTGCCTACGTCTGATCATATTCTATTTAATCATGTTATACATTAAAAAAAATAGCATGTCAGTAATACAGTGATTTGAATTTTTTTTTTTAATAATAATAATTAAGGAGATAGTTCACCCAGAAATGGATATTAACCTATGATTTACTCCCCCCTCAGCCTATCTTAGGTGTATATGACTTTCTTCTTTCAGACAAATACAATTGAAGTTATATTAAAAAATGTCCTGCCTCTTCCAAGCTTTATCATTTTAGTGAATGGGTGTTGATATTTTGAAGTCTAATAAAGTGCATCCATCCATCATAAAAGTGCTTCTCACAGCTGTGGGGGTTTAATGAAGGCCTATTTTTCACCAGAGCTTACGCTATGCCTACATCCTACATCGTCTGTTATAACACCGCTTTTTCATGAATGCGTGTATGGCAATTAGCAGAAGCTAGATTTTACGGTTTATGAATTTAAATATTGATATTTTTCTTACCCAAAAAAGCTTTGATTCAGTTCAGAAGGTCTTTATTAACCCCCCGGAGCCATGTTAGATGTTTTTATGATAGATGGATGCACTTTATTTGACTTCTTTTGGACTAATGAATATCAACAGCCGTTCACTGCCATTATAAAGCTTGGAAGAGCCAGCACATTTATTAATATAACTCAGATTGTATTTATCTGAAAGAAAAAAGTAATGTACACCTAGGATGGCTTGAGGGTGAGTAAAACATGCAGTAATTTTAATTTCTGGGTTATCTTTTTTAATATGATTAATATTGCTATAATATTACAATATTAATTATCATTAATAATGTTCATAGGAACACTTTATTTATGGCATACTTTGAGCTCTTTATTTATACCCTTAACCCAGAAATGAAAATTACTGCATGTTTTACTCACCCTCAAGCCATCCTAGATGTATTTGTCCTAGGTGAATTTTTAGAATTAAGGCCTATTCGCAATGAGCAAAAAATTTTAGCACGGACGTTTGGGGCCGGTATAATTTTTACTTTTTGAGAGATGTCTTATGCTCATTTATTTGAATTTCCTCTTAACTGTTATTTTCATTTATATGAAATCTTAGTAAATATTAATAATTAGTCACGTAAAATGCATAAATGTGAAATATTATTACAATGTAGAACAACTTTTATATTCTGATATGCTGATTTTGTGCTCAAGAAACATTTCTTATTATTATCAATGTTAAAAACAGTTGTGCTGCTTAATATTTTTATGGAATTTAATACCATAGTAAATCTTTTTGGGATTATTTCATAAACAGGAAGTTCAAAAGAACTGCATTTATTTAAAATAGTATTTATTTTATTTATTTATTTTTTGTAACCATGGAAAGTCTTTACTGCCACTTTAGATCAATTTAATGCATCTTTGCTGAATAAAAGTATTGAAAAAAATACTCTAAACTTTTAAACAGTATTTTATGCTGCAAACATTTGCAGTAATAAGTAATACATGCTTTATAGACAGGTTAGATGCATAATTGTAAATGATTTTATCTGTAACTTCAGATATACAGATATTCTTAACATTTTTCTTCAAATGTTTCTGTGTCTCAGGCTGCTCACTACGGTTGTGGCTGCTGGGCTGAAAACGCCCGTGACGTCAGCCTTTACTCTACAGCTGTGAGTACCTCAGGTATCAAAAACACCAGAGTCATATTAGTGTGACATTACTGTATATTTACTTCTTTTTGACAGGTTTTGAGGTTCAGTCAGCCATTAAAGGGATAGTTCACCCAAAAATGAAAAGCCTGTTATTAATTACTCATTCCAAACAAGTAAGACCTTCATTCTTCTTCGGAACACAAATGAAGATATTTTTGATGAAATCCAAGAGCTTTTTGACCCTGCATAGACAGCAACGCAACTGCCACGTTCTAGGTCCAGAAAGGTAGTAAGGACATCAGAGGTTCAACCGTAATTGTATGAAGCTGCGAGAATACTTTCTGTGCGCAAAGAAAACTAAAACAATGACTTTATGCAACAATTTCTTCTCTTCCGTGTCAGTCTTTGACACATGTTCTCAAGAGTACCATAATGAATTAATTTCTGTTCTGAAGATAAACTAAGGTCTTATGTGTTTGGAACTACATGAAGGGTGAGTGATTAATGACAGAATTTTTTATTTTTGAGTGAAAAATCTCTTTAAAAAGTCATTGTTTAGGAAATATGTGCAGATACACAGTCCTGAAGAAAATACCAAGTTTGTAGCTTGAACCTTTGACATTACTATCCTTTCTTTGGCCTTAATGTAGATGTCAATCCTTTCCTCCAACATCTTAATGCCATTAGCCAGTTGCTTAGTAGGGACATACTTCAAGAGCAAAAAAAATGGAGATTTTTCAGCTTTATTTGGGAGTCCTGCTGTGAGCAAGGCCCAAAGCCGTGCTCTTCATGTTTTAAACTAATGCTTTCTGTCACATGAATAAAACGAGATTTTTCTCTTATATTCTCTGTGCCCAAGTCAATAGGCCACAGACTTGATTTACATCTCCATACAACACATACAAGCACGCATGTCCATTGTGCCCATAGAGGATGTCTGGATTTCTTAAAGCAGTCATGATAAAAGACAGATTTTTATTCATGACTAGACATGGAAGAGGACGAGATGATTGTGTTTGAATAGATGCTATAGGAGGTATTCTCTCCAGGCCAAGATTAAAGAAAAGATGAAATCTGTGTTTGGGTTTATACGTCACATCACAACACGTCACTTCTTTTGATGTGCGTACAGTACATGCTTTGTGGATATGAGTATCCTTTTAGCAACTAATGGCAAGATTCGGTCAGACATGCTTTAGCTTTTTTGCTACTTGGGCAGGATTAAATGTCAAGTGTGTTGATTTATTTAAAAATATTAAATTAAAAAATTAAATTAGCATAAATGTATTGTATGTAATGAGTTAACTAATTTATTCCATCTCCCCTATTTGGTCCAGTAAATTTGCACTTACTTTGTTAACCACCATGACATGGTACAAGAACTTTTTTCAGCATAACTGCACCTGTAACTTTATTATAATATTTCACAAGGCACGACGTTGCTTTTAACAACCAGACACCTTGTAAAAAAGCTCTGCTTGGCTTTGAATTGTCAAACTGTAGCCTCTGTTAATATGCTTCCCTGTGCCACGATCACTTCCAAAGAGTGTTACACGATGATGAAGGCCATATTTCTTTTCTTTTCCTTCATCCTTTGTCCTGCGGCACCCTTGTGTGAAAGCACCTTTGGCCTGGCCTGAGCCCTGCAGTGAACGCACACCTGGCCCATTGAAGAGAGACTGGGATTCATTCAGGCTTGGCATCTTGCACAGGGGTGCAGCATGTATGACTTCCTTGGGTTAAAAAAAAAAAAAAAAAAGTTGGCGGCGGGGTTGGTCACATGCTTTTTAAGAGAAGCGTAGTGGCTTGGGTTTTTTTATGAAAGCCTGTTTCCACAACTAAATTAATTGTGACTTTTTATCTCACAGTTCTTTTTTTTTCTCGCAATTGTGAGTTAACATCTGACTTGTGACTAACTTCTGACTTTTTTTTGTAAGTCAGAGTTGCGCAAATTTTTTTTTTTTTTTTTTTTTTTTTTTGCAATTCCAAGTTTGTATCTTACAATTTTGGCTTTTTTTTCCCTCACAGTTCTTTTTTTCTTTCTCGCAGTTGCAAGTTATAAAGTCCACTTTTCAGGGGGAAGTTCTCAGAATTGGGAGCTTTTGATTTTTTTTTACTCAGAATTGTGAGACTGTTACATTTCTGACTTTATGAAATCACAATTGTGGGTTTATATCTAGCAATTCTGACTTTGTAACTTACAATTGCGAGTTTATATCATAATTTTGACTTCATTTCTCAGAATAGCAACTTTGTCTTACTATTTTTGCATTTATTTGAACTGCATTTTTTTAAACTGTCACTTTTAATACATTTTGTGCAAAGTATTGATTGGAGAAAAGACAAAAAAAAAAAAAAACTTGACCCCTGACTTTTAAACAATATTGTATGTTGCAAACATTTGCAAAAGTAAGTGCTTTATAAATGGGTTAGAATCATAATCATAAAATGTTTTTATTTATAACTACAGCTGATATTCTTATTTACCATATTTTTCTTTAAATGTTTATTCTGACTTTTTTTCTCATAATTGTAATATAAACTCGAAATTGTGAGTTAAAATGTCAGAATTTTGAGATATGAACTTGCAATTCTGAGAAATGAAATCAAAATTGTGAGACATAATCTTGCAATTGCGAAAAATAAAGTCAGAATTGCACTTTTTTTTGCAATTGCAAGTTTGTATCTCACAATTCTGACTTTTTTTTTTTTTCTCCCAAGTCTTTTTTTCTCCGAATTGTGAGATATAAACTCGCAACTGCAAGTTGTAAAGTCCAGTTTTCAGGGAAAAAAAGACTGTTCTCCGAATTGCATGTTATAAAGTCATAACTGTAAGATGTAAACTTGCAATTCTGAGAAAAACTCACAAGTGCGAGATATAAACTCGAAATTCTGAGAAAAAAATTTTGTGAGTTCATATCTCACATTTCTGACTTTATAAACACACAGTTGTGCAATTCTGTGAAGAAAAAAAATATTTGTAAGATAAAAATTACCTTTTTTTTTTTTTTTTTATTCACTGCCTGAAACTGGCTTCCTTAGTTTTTATGTTACCATGGTATCTTTAGTAAAAAAATTATCTATTTATTTTGCATAACATACATTTTTGGGACTAATTAAGCATGCCCTACCCACAAACCCACATATTTTTATTGTTTTGTATTTTGCATATTGCAATTATCCATTTATCATCACTATAATAACATAAAAACAAATTAATATTTTTAAAATAAAGATTATTTTATTTTATGACATGAGATTTCAGGGGGATATTTTTTTGTCATCTTAACACATCTTAATCGTCAAATCTTAAATGGTCCTAAAACAGGCTCTTTTAATGCAGTAAGCAATTTCTCATGTTTTTCTTGATTTTTTTTTTTTTTTTTTTTTTTTTTTTTTTTTTTTTTAAATGGAAAATATTACCC
>NC_066881.1:24498454-24528454 GCF_022985175.1 Labeo rohita
AAGAACACATTTGAGACTGAGATGAAATGTGCTTTTCAGTATCAATCTACGTCTGTTGTGATGATCAGCTGTTCAATCTTGACCTTGATTTGCAGGCCAACTCAGAAGGCTAATTCACCATGGGTTCCCTTTGGAATTTCGAAGAGATTTTTAGAATAGAATTTTCTAAAGGTGTTCTAATTCCATTTCAGGTTCATAGAAAGTGTAATATTCTAAGGATGTTTATAGCTGTATCTCACAGTTACTGTGTCTTTCTTTAATTCGCAGTGGAGTTTCTATGGAGCCATACTACGGAGAGCATGTGTGTGGGATACATGTCTGCCCAGGACAGTAAACCCAGGGTAAGAAGTTCCTACATCATCAGAAGCTCTTCGTCGCTACACTCTTGACAATGCACAATGGACCTTTTTTAATTTAAGTGTAAGCAATAGTTAGTTAGAGACATGCAGATACTTTTAAAATGAAGCTGTTTAAAATGAACGGTGCTGCCGAATTGTGACAGGTCTTTTTTCCGATTACTCTAAGGAAACCTTGCAGCAGAAAGACACCAACTCATTCCTGTATCATTCCAGAAACATTCCGCTCATTCCTGCATGCATTGTGCTGCAGCATATGTGTGTGTGTGTCTGATGAGATGAAAGCCCAGAGCTGATTGGCAGCTCAGCGAGATAGAACACAGTCAGCGGCTCTCGGAGTGTGTGCCGTTTTAACCGTTTCTATTCACGCTAGTAGCTCAGAGCGCGTCTGGAAGTGTGCATTGACCCGTTTTAGAATAGTCTTTTGTTGGGTTTGTGCTCTGAACAGGGGCTCTAGTCAGTTCTTGCAGGAGCCAGTGTACGCTTTATCCGGTCTATTGTCAGCGCAGGCAGGCTGGAAGCAGACGCTGTCTGTTGCTTCAAGCTCTTTGGCTTTCATGCCTGGCATTGATGAATTTCTTACACTAACAAGCCTCTTCAGCTCCAGAACTTCTCAGCCTGTTCTGTTTGTATATCTGTTTACACAGTTACACTTTAATTTAAATTTAATTGAATTTAATTTTTTTTATTCTATTGCTTCAGATCGCAAATCATTTGATTTAGATTGGGGCTTTGGAGCAGTTTCGCGAATCGTTTTTTTTTTATTAACAGTAGTAAACATCAAACCACAAGTGAGATGTTTGTGAGATGTTGTGATTGAAGTCCTTGAAAATCAAAAAAGTAGTGCTTGAAAAGTCCTCGAAAGTCCTGGAATTTTATTTTACAGTATCTGTACGAACCCTGTTGTAAGATGTCCATCTAATCCAAGACCTTCAGTCAAGTTAAACTTTGCACAGCATAAAATTATTGCCATGTATACGGGATATTTGTAGCCATGAAACTGTATACATTTAGGACACGGATGAGCCTCTGTGTTTGGTGCACTGACAAACATGTTATCCAATAAATAGCCTGGAATGTGGATTACATGTTTTTTTTCTCCCTAGAGCAATGGGATGGCAAGATTTCAAACCTTCCAGCTCAATTCCCAAATCCACACAGATCATTGCTGTTGGAGAACAACTAGTCTTCTCATGTCTTCTTTGCTTCCTGCTCTGGTTGTTGACTAATTGTTGTCACTGCTTGCTTTTCTGTTTTTCCATTTATATGAAAACCACAGCTGAAGCATGGTCATTGTCATAGATCTGTTTTTACACTGCGGCCCCACTTCTGGTTTGAACATTCTGGTTTTCAGCTCTTTAACACATCATACACACATTTTTTTTAACATGGCAATTAAGAAAGAATTTTAATGGCAGATTTTTGGTCACCCAAACAAAGCCGTTTTCTGGTTCTATCCAACTGCTTAGATTTTTGGCTGAGTCTTGATGTCCATCTCAGTCAGTGAATCTCTGGTTTGCCACACAGAATTGAGTCTAATCTCCAGGTTGCGTTAAGGCTTCGTAATTATTTCCAGCAGTGGTAATCCCAACCACATGTGAACCATTCCAGATAAAACACCATCAAGTAGATTGAAAAGTGTTCAACTTCAAAACACTGTTGTCATTTATAAGAAGAATCAGTATGATTGGAGGTGAATTTACATTTCCTCTTTTAAAGTGTGAAACTGACAATACAATGATCCATCATCATCTTTTATGTAGCATGAACTCAATATGATTTCAGTAGAATTTAATATTTGTTATTCATTTTGAATGTGTATCCCTGTTACTTTTTTAAGCCACTGGAAATTATTTTTTGACTTTTAAAAAAAGAGAGGGTTGTTGTGGTTTAGACACAGACTTCTATTGAATTGGAGATCTGAGCCATATAGTTGAGGACCACAATATCATGGAGACTTGGGCCAATAAGCAGTCACCCAGAACACCCTGGTAACCACATAGTATAGCGCTAAAACCACTCGGAACACATTAGCAACTTCCTGTCATAACCACCCCTAGTATTGCGGTAGAGTTTACATCTACTTTAGAGGTATTCTAGAGGAATACGTGAATGTTTTGAGCTTTCAGAATGTGAGTGTATCAGATAAATTTATTTCACTAAGTTAAAGTGCCCATATTATGCCATGGTTCCTAATATTCTTATGGGAGTCTCCCACAATAGGTTTACATACATGCAAGGTCAAACAATGCTTTTTTTTTTTTTTTTTTTTTCAAAATGTGCGTTTAATACCACCCAGTTTTTCAGCGATTTTTTTTTTTTTTTTAAACGTTTTGTTTGAAGTTCTAAGATTCAGTCTCTCTAAATCCCTATTTTCTGAGAGCCTACTCCTGTCTGATTGGTCAGATGGCCCAGTCTGTTGTGATTGGTCTACTGCATACACCGTGTGTCAGAAGCAATACGCCCATTATCGTAAATCTGTTTTGAACGCTCAGTAGAAAATATAAACATCTATTATTTATCATGCTTCCAGGTTGTCATTCAGTGGAGACAGCTGGTCCAATTAAACCGGCTACTGAGCTCTTTCAAGAGCAAGCGTTTTGTGAATCTTGTATTGAACGCCGTAAGAGAAATCGTCAGTAAAATGTTGTGTTTGAGGGCAGGTCAAGTTGTTAGTGGCTGGCCAACGTAGGACATAGGCAAGAATTATGCAAAAGTTTTAGGCCGTGTAGCCGTCACGGAAGTGGGATTCAAATTACTAATGACTTGTTTTGGCTGTTCAGAGCCAATTCTTTCTTTTGAGAGACAATAACTTTATTTATTATGCACTTTCAGCTTAACATTCACATACAGCTACAATACACACTGCATGAAAGGCAATATTCAAAATGGCATAATGGGGGCACTTTAAAGAATGCTAATGCACAAAATTACAGAACTCTACAGTCCAGAATATTTTGGCCTTGTAATCATGCAATGTAATGGGCATGTATAAAGGAAAGCTTGTATCTGTGTATGCAAACAATATTGGAACAGTTGGGTAGCAAGTGTGGGAAAAATGCTGTGCTACAAATCCCCCTGTATCCTAGTTCCCCTAAACCTTTTTCAATGCATTTCATTCTCCAAGTGTGTATGTGAATGTGTTTATCGTTACATGGGTATGTTTGTGATCAGCAGAAGCTTTAAAAGTTTAAAAGTTTTTTTAGTTTTCTATTTCCATTATTCATATAGATTTTGGGGCTTTGGGGTTTTTTAAACTTTATTTGATAGGACAGTTGAGTCGAGTCAGGAAGACTTGAGATTAGCCAAAGTACTGTTACACTATATGTCAGAGCACTGCCCACAAGACTGTAGCTCCTCCAAGCAGGGGTGAACAATATAACGATAACGTTACACGCTCATGTGACGTTACTGTTCTACGTGGTCATGAACACTTACCTTTTGCAGGCATTTTTAAGCATGAGGTTTTAAAACAAGCCGTTGAAATGCAATCAGCAGTGAAAGAGGTCAGAGAGGTGCGCATACATGAAGACTGTGCTCACAGAGCGCAAGATATTTTTGCTGCTTTATATTTGAATAGTTAAATACACACGCTTGTATGTATCAAAATGACTATTTTTGTATCGGTGTAAAGACAGTAATTTAGGTCTTGGAATGAAACAACTGAAATCAAACAACTGAGAAAGAAAACAAACGTGTGACAGTATAGTGGATCCGGGTAGCTCTTAAAGTCACAGCAGTCTGTCATTCATGTTATTTAAACAACAAAAGAGAAAATCTCTCACTGCTCTCAACTAAATCACTTTTTGTAACTTTAAGAAATATATTTAATTTACACATTGAAGAATATTGGGTTTTTTTTATGCATTTTATTATACAATGTATGTAGCATTACTTATTTGTTCTACTGTAGTTTTTTTTTAGTCCTGTTGATTCTAATTAGTTTCTTATTCCTTTGTAATTAGTGACTTTGTAATAGGCTTGCATCGGTTTGTATGACAGCATTTTAGTGCCACAAAAAAATCTAAAATTATGAGATTAAAGACCTTATTCTGAGAATAAAGTCGAAATGTTTCGAACACAGTTAAAATATTTTGAGAAAAGTCAAAAAATTACAAGAATAAAGTCAATGTAAATTGTAGAAATTAAAGTAATAAAATTTTATAGCCTATATTGCGCATGCAAATGGCCCACCGGGAGACGTTGCTAGGCTACTGGAATTTATTTGAATATTGTTGCGACCGAGCAGCTGCAAAAAAAACAAACAAAAAAAAATACAGTGATCAGAAAGATGATTGACTCACATGATGCTTAAATTGAAGCAAATACAGCGATCTGTCATGCCACATTAAAGAGTGTGAAAAAACACAATATTGTAATAGACATATTGTTTGTATTTCACTATAAAACTGACAGATTTTGAAAGCTGAGACTTTGAAATTTCTCCTGGTGCTCCCAATCCGGACAATATGCATGCGCAACAGGCTAGAATATACTCTCAAAATATTGACTTAATTCTCTTAATTGCTACAAAGTAATTATCGTAATTTTAGCTTTATTTTGACTTTATTTTCGAAACATTTCGACTTCATTCTCGAAATAATTACTTTATTCTCGTAGTATTTCGACTTTATTCGCGTAGTTTCAACTTTATTCTCGAAATATTATGACTTTAATCTCATAATCCTTTTTTTTTTTAAACATGGAACTAAAACGCTATCATATGTTTGTGATATTGACACTGGTGATGAGAATTATTAAATTTCTGTGCTATCAAAAAGACCTTGTTTAAAGCAAAAATGACTATATAGTAATATACATCATTACCGTGAAACAAAATTATTCATATCGTTATGTAAGATTTTTGGTCTTATCGCACACCTACCGTCAGGCTTTTTGAAATTATATTGTAGAAAACAATGTTTAATTTGGGGAGGGGTTGTTGTCCGGTGTACACTAGATTGTTGGAAATAAATAATATACCAACTTCAAAGATTTGTTCAAATGACCATATTCACTTATTTTTAGGATTTCTATGAAATCTGTTTTTTTTTTTCTCAGTTATTTTTTATTTATTTATCTTTCTGAAATCCATTTTCCCCCATGTTTTATTTTCCTTGATTTGTTCATCCAAAATTTGCCAAATTATGTAACATTCCACATTATGCTGTAAACTCCTGTAAATTCCATGGTGTCTGTGTTTTCTGCATTGCAGAAATAATCTATTTTCAGTTTTTTAGTTCTTTTTCTTTTTTCTAATGTATTTCACAGAGTAGATTTTGTGTGGTATTCTATTATTTATTTGATTTAGTTCTGAGTTTTTGTCTTCTAACTTGCCAGTAATCTGCCTGAGCCTGTGCTGGGAAGTCACGCAGAGTGTGGGAGTGAGATATGGATCACTATGATATCTGACACACAGGGATGTGCCGAGAGAGGTCACGGTTTTCCACTGACTTTTACCGTATGCGTGTCCTCCCGCCATGGACCAGTGTTAGTGACAGGTGGCCTGGGGCACTCTGGGATGATACCAGCTCTCTCATTCTCCTCACACATGGGCACGGATCAGTCTGCTTCTGGATTCCCCAGGGCCGCTTATCGTAGCCTGTCCGAGAACACGACCAGGGCGTGTGCCGGCGACGGGCGGCAGCTGACTTTGATAGCAAAGAGGACACCTCACTCCCACCATCCAACAGCTGTGTGCTTTCCCGCCACGCTCGTTCTTGACCCTGTAAACACTGTGTTTCTCTCTCTGTTTGGCAGACTCACATATCCAGACTTCCTCCTGGGGCGGTGGCCGGACAGTCACTGGCAATCGAAGGTGGAGTTTGTCGACTCGGGACCGTGAGTGACTGACGCGGTGTGAAATCATCGTCTATTTCTGCAGCAATATGCCAGCGCTGGGATCTTTATAGCAAGAGCTTGACATTGTGTCACTGTAGGACACAATCATAAAGGGACAAAAAGGTTGCAATATGTCTTTTCTTCCATCTTTTTCTTTCTTGCACAGATATGAACACATTTATTCTTGATGATTCCCAATATTATTTATTTAATTCTTTATAAAACCTACCGTACTACTTTTGCGCTCCGTTAGACGGTATCATCTGTTTTACTGTCACTTGAGAGGGGGGGACAGGGTTAGCAGGGTATTTTGCCTAAGGTGTCTGCTAAGAAAAGGACATGCCAAGTGCACTTCAGGACTAGTGTACTGCTCTGGTTTTAGTGGGCTTCCAAGAAACTCAGCTTCTAGTATGTCTGGACATGACTTGACACTCCATTTCTATTCCTCTTTGAAACAATATGCACCGTCCTTATCATTGTAAATAAGCTAGGGGTTGTTGAAACAGGGTGGCCATTGATGTAAACGGCTTATTGTTTTTTTTGCTTACTTGACGTTTAGTATTACTTTTACTATTATGTTTTTATATATATATCCAAGATGCTTGTTTTGTGCAAAAGTTCAGTTTAGTGACCTTTTAAAAAAAAAAAGTCTGAGTGGAGATATTTGACACGTGTGCTTGACGTGAGCCTGCAAATGCGTACGCAAGGATAAAATCCTTTTTGAAATTACGAGAATTGCCTTTCATTTGACTTCTGTTAAAGCTATTTATAGCAGTTGAATCAATAGTTCACCTAAGAATTACATTTTTTCATTTACTCACTCTCAAAGCATTCCAAACCTGTACAACTTACTTTCTTCAGTGGAGAGTGTTTTGTTAAGAGTACCTTGGTCATTCTTTCCCATATAATAAGCTTTAAAATATGAAAAAGTATGATTAAAAAATGGTCTGTATGACTTGTGCGCTATTTTGTGAGTGTTCTAATCTCTTACTGAACTTGTGTAGAAGTCACATGATACTTTGGTGCTTTTATGTCCTTTTTATAGCTTGAAAGATTCAGTCCCCATTTATTGAAATTGCATGGAAAACAGTGATCTTTCCATTCTTGTTTTTCATGCAAAAAGTTGTGCAGATTGGAATGACGCAAGGGTGAGTTATTTCAAGGTAAACTGTTTCTTTAAAGAGCGGGACTATTCTCAAATCTAATGATATGCACTGTTAAAACGAGTTGAATCGTGGTTGTTACGCTTTCACCACAAAGTTGATGGCAGTAGGATCTCAGAAAGATCTTCTGATGAGACTAGATGCACACGCACTTTTGCCCAGCGTCTTACTAAATAAGTGCACTACTTTGACTAACTGCACTGCTCGTGAGTGTACTAAGAACATGGCGCATGTTGCGTAATCCAAGTATGCATTTCTTTTTGCGTACTGCGAGTTCACTTGACCTTGTTTGAAAGCTGCATTGTGCCCTTCTGTGGTTGAGCTGTATTAACAGGTGAACAGCTTTGTGTGTTTTCTAATGCCATGTGTAGTGCTCAGGAGATGAGACCCCAAAAAAAGCAAGCTAAAAAAAATGACTGTTAGTCCATCTTTGAAAATGCAAAATATATTTTAGGTCTGTATTTTATAATGGCAGAAAAATGAGAGGATCTCTAAAAATGTATTTATAAATTACACTGAATCAACTATGTTGAAGGTTATTACATTGATGAGGGTTTTTCTGCAGTTTAGATTATTCTTTAGTTAAAACTCTTGCAGTACTATAAAAATGTAAGATATATATGCTTATTTTAGTTTTACATGACCGTGCGTTTATGAAATGTCTGTAAACGTTTCCAACAGCAGATTGTACTAATCTCTTGCTATTGTAATGCTCAATAAAACTGAGAAATTGTGTGCAGTTGTAAGTTCTGTTTGATTTATTCATTCACTGACTGTCTCTTTACCTCCTTTGACTTACTATATTTAGAACTTGTGCACAAAGGAATGGATAGTATTAATATTTGAACAATAAGGTACAATCCCATAAGTGATGGCTCCAGTCATATCAGTGGCATAAAGTAAAATGGGTCACTGTATTATTGTGGCTGTCTGCATATCCAAACTTTTCTTGCAATTTAAATCAGTAAACAAACTTGATATAAATTTACATTTAACTCTGAAATTTTGTGGGAGTGTCAGCTTTTGGTAAATTCATGTTAATATAATTGGCTTATCAGAACTTGTGGGAGAAGCAGAGAACCTAATATGGTCATATTGATTATGAACAATCAATTAGTAGATTAAGATTCTCTCGGGAAAACAGGTCAAAATAGATGATTCATCATGCACTATGGATTTCTGTCCAATGAAATGTTCTCTAAAATGACAATGTCCCACCCTCCAACACCACCTGCTGCAGAGTAGCAAATAGAAAATCACTATCCATGACTGTGATGTAACTAAACCCTATTTGTTAGTACCTCTGTAAGTCCCGTCCAAACTTCCTGTTTCAATAGGAACTACAGCAACACAGGTAGGAAACTGTGGTTGCTTTACAATGCTCTTTGAGTGCACTAAAAGTGAACTGAGTGGAAAAAACGGATTTATCTGTGCATTTACACTGTTCCTGGCATTAAAAGTGGACTCAGATCTCTTTGTTCCACTTTCTGTTAACAGTGTGGTTTGGATGCTCCACCATTTGAATGCTTCCTGTGTTGGTACACCCAAACTTCCTGTTTCACTAGGACCTACATCAACACAAGTAAGAAACTGTGGTTGCTTTACAATGCTCTTTGAGTGCACTAAAAGTGACCTGAGTGGGAAAAAAAAACAAAAAAAAAAAAAACTGATTTATCTGTGCATTCACACTGTTCCTGGCATTAAAAGTGGACTCAGATCTCTTTGTTCCACTTTCTGTTAACAGTGTGGTTTGGATGCTCAACCATTTGAATGCTTCCTGTGTTGGTACACCCAAACTTCCTGTTTCACTAGGACCTACATCAACACAAGTAAGAAACTGTGGTTGCTTTACAATGCTCTTTGAGTGCACTAAAAGTGAACTGAGTGGAAAAAACGGATTTATCTGTGCATTTACACTGTTCCTGGCATTAGAAGTGGACTCAGATCTCTTCCACATTCTGTTAACTGTGTGGTTTGAATGCTCAATTATTTGAATGCTTCCTGTTTCACTAGGACCTACATCAACACAAGTAAGAAACTGTGGTTGCTTTACAATGCTCTTTGAGTGCACTAAAAGTGAACTAAGTGGAAAAAATTGATTTATCTGTGCATTCACACTGTTCCTGGCATTAAAAGTGGACTCCGATCTCTTTGTTCCACTTTCTGTTAACTGTGTGGTTTGGATGCTCAACTATTTGAATGCTTCCTGTGTTGGTACGCCCCAACTTCCTGTTTCACTAGAACCTACATCAACACAAGTAAGAAACTGTGGTTGCTTTCAGTTCTCTTTAAGTGTGCTAAAAGTGAACTGCGTGGGGAAAAAACTGAATTATCTGTGCATTCACACTGTTCCTGGCATTTGGTTTGGATGCTCAACCATTTGAATGCTTACTGTGTTAGTACCTCTGTATGTCCCACCCAAACTTCCTGTTTCAATAGGAACTACATCAACACAGGTAAGAACCGTGGTTGCTTTGCAGTGCTCTTTAAGTGCACTAAAAGTGAACTGAGTGGAAAAAACTGATTTATCTGTGCATTCACACTGTTCTTGACGTTTAGAAGTGAACCCAGATCTCTTGTTCCACTTTCCATTAACTGTGGTTTGGATGCTGAATCATTTGAATGCTTTCTGTGTTAGAGAGCGTGCCATTTATTCTTTGGCCATGTTGAAATTTATCGTCTACAGTTTGCTGTTTTGTCTTTATCTGGAGGGCCTTCTGTTTTCACTCTTTTATTTAGTCTCCATGTCTCATGAGCGCTTGTATTCCAGACAAAAACACTGCTCTATTTGTAGTGTCATATTTGTTTTTGAGGCTCTAACAGACAGCAGAATTTCTATCCTTGTCTTCCCCGTCTTTTCTACTCCCCACATATCTTATAATCTTAACTGTGGGCTGCCAAAGATTTACAGTCTAGAAATAAATTACACACTCGACAATAACCCAGAGGTGAAAATAGAAGCTCTCTAGAGAATCTGGAGAAATGAAAAAACTCACAAATGTTTGTTTGATGTCAAATCGCAGATTGATGGTGTTTTTTAGCCAGTGTTTGGATGGTTTGGATTAATAGCGCTTTCCTAAGATCCATATGTGGCTGTTCCATATGTTGTCCTGAAATTTGTCCTATGGGGTGTCTGTGGATTTATAGGCATCTTATTGTGTTTGTGGTCAGTGCCACATTGACGTTTGGTTTCTTTCACCACCATTAAGAGTGATACATTGTATTTTTATTGTATAGATGACACAGACAGAGTCCTTTGTGCTGTTTCCAGTAATGACAATAATTATACTTCTTTATAGAGTGTTTGGTACAACATTGGCATCTTTTACAAAACTATTGTAGGACGAGGTAAATCCGTTTGCGTAATTGCAAGATGCACAAGATGGCTTCGGTGACGCAAGTGTTGGCATGCTTGCTTCCGGTCTTTGCGAAGTTTCCACTTACAGTAAATGTGAACTTTCATATGAAACTTGGCTAGATAGATGTAATGTTTTTCATGTTAAATAGTGAATAGTGGAATATCAAAGACAAGTGAAAACATCTTCACTGCATTATTGCATATATCGGTGTGGTAATTCATCAAGGCGGAGAAGGCTTCATTCATTCTTCTGCTGATTATGAGGTTTAGTGTCAGTGTTTACATTAGTCACAATCCACAGGGATCTCTTCATTTAAACACAAACCGCCTGTCAATCAAGTATGCAAATGCAGATTGACCACTGCAATCACGGAGTCCCTTTGTACATAAATGACGCATTCCTTCGGCTCCGTATCAAACTCTCAAATATGTAGATTTATACTGTTATATGGAAACATTAACATTTCTATCTAATTTTTTCAGGAAAATCTCTTTAAAACGCCAATACACAATTTGACTTAAGATATAGAAACCTGTGTATTTGACGTGCTTTTTTCTGAATGACATTTTTGTTAAAAAGTTAAGAACAAAATATTACACAATTTATTTTATTAGAAAAATACTACATGCATGAAAAGAAGTAGGCTCTTTGCAAACTTCCCACATTTTATAAATGAGATTTATTTTACATAAACCTTTTGGAACAAACTAAAACTGCTGAAAGCTTTTCTTGCAACTAATGTTAAAAAATGTATATCCTGTTGCTCCTGTTGCATTAAAAAAAAAAATACTCTCATTGGAAATATCAACAAAACAAATTAACAAAACAAAACAAAAAAAATGGAATGGGTGAAAACAAACTACTTATGTTTTTACGAACTAGTGTTTATTTCAGTCGTGTCTAGAAGTTTTTTTTTTTTTTTTTCCTTTTAACTAATATTAAATACCATGTAGGATTAATGGAATATTATTAAAGACACAAATGAAAAACAGTATATTGTGGGTGAAAAACATTCCAAGTTGGACACACATTGTGTAAAATGTATAATGTATACGCTTTTACAAATATTTTGCACATTATTTGATCTCTTTGCTTAAAAAAATGAACTGGAAACAAATCAACTCCATTTTCCCCTTTAAGAAAGGTTTAATAGATATATTCGTTTGTAAATGTGAATTGTATATGCAGCCTTTAAAACAAACTGTACTCTTTTATGAGGGCATTTTGATACATTTTGATTGTTGATTTTGATAAAAAATAAGAATATTCTAGAACTTAAAGAATATTAGATGAAGTCAATTACTGCATTTGAATACGTCCTCCACCTGTTGCTCGAGCATGAACACTTAGCACAAAATAATAGTTCACTTCGAACACTTAACACAAGCATATTCCCTATGTCACTTTCCATTTCCATCCTCCAGTTCAGTGGCACTTTTATGCCGTGCACTGCGTAATGTTATTTGTGAGGTTGTGGCAGTGGGGTTGCAGAGGGCCCCTTTGGCTTTGAAAAGAGATACTTGGTCTTTAAGAGGTGGCAGGGCACAGAAGTGAGTGCCCCTCGACATTCAAGGTGTATCCAATGCCTCGCGCTCAGCGAGACCTAAAACGCAAAACAGACGGCAATGCGAGCGAAGATCAAAGCGTGCGGCCGTGGCCCCGCTCGGCCTGCTGTCCACACATGCTGAGCTCTCCTGTCAGACTGAATCGCTGCCATGTGGCCTGTGTCTTTCTGCACACACAATAGGTAGCTACTGCTCACCGTCACCAAAAACTCTTTATTGCACCGTAAATGAAGTGTGTGTACAGAGACACAGTCACGTACACAGAGCCTCACAGGTCGTCTTCCCCTGCTCATGTCACACAAGGACATTCTGTGCTGGAAATAGCAAGCAGACGCCCCTTCAGTGCAGAATAGAAGTAAAGGGAACTTGGCATAACTTTCCTCCCTGAGTGGTTTAGTATTTTGTCAATGGTTGGTGGTGAAACAATGTCTTATTTCAGAGTAATCATGCACTAAAAAATTTGGTGGTGAAACAGTTTGCACTTAGAATTTGCTAGTAAATTATTAGTAAACTAGTACTATTATTATTAATTTATTTTTTATTTTATATTAATAAATATTTTGCTATATGGTTAAATTAACTTCTTGGTGCAAAGAAAATATTCAAAGTACACCATAATAAATGTTTTATTATTATTATTATTATTATTATTATTATTATTATTATTATTATTATTATTATTATTATTATTACACATTATCAATTTGTGTCTGTAGAGTTCAGTTACAATATATATCTTTAAGGTTTTTATTTCTTTCTCTTTTTTCCATTTTTTTTTTCTCATGCACAGAGCCAAGAACCTTCACTTTAGTAAAACGCCAGACTTTTTATTCTTATATAAATATTCTGAAGGATTTTACAGACAGGTTTGTTCATATAATTTTATAGATTTTTATAACATTGTATTTCAAAACAAAAAAACTACATTAAAAAAAATAAATACATAAATAAAAAATAATAATAATAAAATATATATATGAGAAAAATGTATTTTATCTAGTTGTTGACAGTATTTTCTAATTTAAGAAGTAATAAAAAGACATTCAAAATCTCCTGTGTAAAAACTTTTTAATGTGTCAACAAAATTAGGCAAGCATTTTGAACTTGCCTTTATCCAATGTTCATTATAAATATATGCAAATAAGTGCATATTTAATTAGATAATATATAATTTTCATATTTAATCGTTTCAGAAACCTTATAATGCACACAAATAAATCAACTGGGGAAAGTAAATGGTTAATTTTACCCTACATTCACCTGCAATGTCTTATGTCTTGCCTTATCAGTGATATGAAAATAAAACTAAATATAGTTGCAAGCAGCAATTAAGAGGCCAGGCATTGAACATCAGACCAACTATAACAATGAGTAATTAAAGCCATTTTAGGATGATTTTAGCCAAAATGGCTAAAAAAATGAAACTTGTAGTAATATTAATGGGTTATTACTTTTGACCAATAGGTGGTGCTGTTATCAAATCAATGTGTTCTGTGTGACGTGACAATGCCACACACAAGGTTTGGTGTCAATATGTCAAAGCTTTGCAGAGATACAGCCTCAGATGCAGTTTGGCATTATTCCAGCAAATTCGTTTGTGCTTTAATCAATACTTGTTTGATATATCAACACAAAATCCATACATTTTTGCCAGCAGAAAAAGTAGGTTTTCAACGTAATTCTAAAAGGCGGACAGGAAGTTTGGCCAATTTTGGCATAATTAGTATTGATGTTCTCAGCATGATCCAAGGAATCTATCAAGACCTTGCCAGTACATTACTAGTAAATCAATAGGCTAATACACTCAAAAGTTATTAGCATTTTTGTAAATTTCATAATATAGTTTGACCAAAACGGCTGATATGGGAAAATTGGGCATGCTGCGCGAATCTAGAGTTTTGTTTTGGTCAAACCATTCAGAAGTTATAAGCAGAAATATAAATTTTTCATATCTCCTGACCACTAGGTAGCGCTACGGCGAAACTTTGCAGGTAGCCTCAGTTCAAGGTTATTATAACACACACTAAGTTCGGTCTCAATATGGCCTACTATTGTGGAGATATAGCCACACATCCATTTTTGTGTGCTCTTCAGCGAATTTGTTCACGCATGATTCATGACTAATCAACTTGAATTCTATAATTTATTGCCAGCATGGCCTGAAGATGATCTTAGCTAAATTTGGTGAAAATCAGACAAACCGTCTAGGACGAGTTCGAAAAAGTAGGTTTTTCAAAGTATTAAAAATAGCGAAAAAACCTGACCTTATGAATTTTACATTTTGGTGTCCATTCGACTCTGCATGAGCCAAGGATTCAGAGGAAAAATGACCAACCTTTGGTTCAAAAGCTATTAGCATAAACATGAGTGAAACTTTGGACAAGTGGTGGTGCTAGAGACTTTGAGTTAGAGACTGTAAACTTGCGGTGGTTAATGTTAAGACTGACCTCTATCAGTTTGCCAAATTTCATGAATTTCCCACAAGCGGCTCTTTGGGTGCCATAGACTTATTGAAGAATAATAATAAGAATGCCAACAGATACCTTTAGTGCTTGGCCCCTAATAATATATTGACTTCAAAAGCAACTTTTTTTGTCTTTTATGTTTTCTATTTAAGCATTTTTATCAACCAATATTGATTGTATCTGATTAAATGTGTTTTTTAACACGTATGTTCACTGGCTTTTTACTGACAGCACAGGTATAGAATTCAGAAACAGGTTTAAATTCAACGCATATTCCATTCCTGTTATCTGCAGGGCTGCACACTTGTGAGGTGAAAGGCTAAGGTCATGGCTAAGGTCATAAGGTCATGTGTGCATTTTCAGGCGTTCTTATATGGACGAACCCCTTGCAAGGGTTAATCTGAGCCCCAGAGCCCTTTGAGGTGTTTGTCAGCTACTTGACCTGTTTGTTCAGCTGCGTGCCCCTCATTCCCAATCCCTCCCCCAGTTTTTGCGCACCCTGTGCCAACAAGCCGTCTCTAGGTCAGGCATCGGGCCAGGTAATACGCCATTCCCTGCAGCACTCTCCCTGTGAGCCCAGGCATTCGAGCTAGTCCTCGCCAAACAGCGACCTGGCAGTCCAGGTCAGCTATTCCAGGTTCCACGCAGCACAGGCTGCCTTCTAATTAAGCCCGCCAAGCAGCCGCGGCCCTTGCGGCATTGCGGGCCAGACACTTCCTGAAATGTGCTACACCACCCATAAAGTGCCAGCGCTGGGAGAAAGAGTGCAAAAGCGAATTGGATTTGCTCTAAAAACAGCCTCGCTTGAAATCACCACTCTACACCTCTCACCAGAGGAGGGCGAATAATATGAGAAGAGGGTGGTCAGCTGCTCTGTGGGATTTCTGATATAAAAGCCAAATAGTGGTTCTGCATCATTGCACAATGTTTTGAGCATGAGCTGTTTAGTGTTTTTACTCATTCTCTGCAGCTGTAGAATGATCTAACCATTACTTTTGGCTTTTGAGCTTTAAAAATGACGCAGACGCATAAACAAAATATTTCAAATAAAAATATCATAAGAGAAACCATACAATAACTCTATTTTCTGTGGTCTCTGTGTACAATTTTCTACTTGAGTGAGCTGTTAACAGTTTATTGAAAAAAAAAAATCTCATTTTTGAACAAATCAAAAATTCATCTACATCTTGAATGTCCTGAAGGTTAGTTATATACCCTTAATCTACACTTGTTTGAACAGTATTTTTTTTTAATGTTTGTTAAAGAAGTTTCTTCTGCTCACCAAGTCTGCATTTATTTGATCCAAAGTATAGCAAAAACAGTAACATTTTGAAATGTTTTTACTATTTAAAAGAACTGTTTTCTGTTTTAATGTATATTAAAATGTAATTTATTTTAGCATTTAGTAATTTATTTAGAGTTTTAGCATCTTTACTCCAGTCACATGTTCCTTCAGAAATCATTTTAATATTCTTATTTGCTGCTTAAAAACATTTATTATTATTATTATTATTATTATTATTAATTATTATTATTATTATTATTATTATATAAGACAGCTGAGTACATTTTTTTCTTTGATTAGAAAGTTTAAAAAGAAATCTTTTGTAACATAAATATAATATAATATAAATATCTCTGTCATCACTTTTGATCAGTTTAAAGCATCCTTTCTAAATTAAAGTATTAATTTCTTTCCCTAAATAAATAAATAAAATAAATTATACTGACTCTAAGCTTTTGAATGACATATAAATAAATAATAATTAATATATTATATGGTGTAAATAATATATGGTGTATAATGTTACAATGCTTTTTATTTCAGATAAATTCTGATCTTTGGATCTTTCTATTAATCAAAGAGTCCTGGAAAAAATTTTTTAAATATTGATACTACTACTACTACTACTACTACTACTAATAATAATAATAAATGTTTATTGAACAGAAAATCAGCATATTACAATGATTTCTGAAGGATCATGTGACACTAAAGACTGGAGTAATGATGATGAAAAATTAGCTTTGTTCACAGGAATAAATTATATTTTAAAATATATTCAAATAGAAAACAGTTATTTTAAATAGTTAAAAATATTTAAAAATTTTACTGTTTTTGTTGTACTTTGGATCAAACAAATGCAGGCTTGGTGAGAAGAGACTTCTTTAAAAAAACATTAAAATCTTACTGTTCAAAATCCTTTGACTGGTAGTATTTATTTTAATTTCTTGTAGAGAATTTCATTTTCTTTTAGCCCTTGAAGTGTTTTGTTGTTCTCTGCAATTGTAAAATGTTCTAGTCATTATTGTTGGACACCCAAAGTTGAATATACAGCAGTATGACATCATACTGCTCAGGCTCCGCCCACAACCACTGATGGACTGTCCTGTATTAGCACATTTCCACCCTGTTTTTGATGGTAGTGTGCCACCAAATACACAAAAAAAGAAGAGAGGGGTGGAGTGAACAGTAGCTCATTATCATTTAAAGAGCCATGCATCGAAATGGGTCGCTGTGAACAGAGCTTTTTTTGACAAGGTTCAAGGATTTTAAACCAAAGTATTTTGCCGAGATTTCTTGATGACCCTAAAAAATCATACCAACTTGTAGAAAATGGGCATCTGATGTCCCTGTTAAGGGTTTAAAATGACACCTAAAATTTGTAAGCTTAGTATTAAGTCTTAACACTGAAACATCATTCAGTGTACAGCACCTGTGAAGGCACAAGTCTGTTATTATCCACAGCCGTTAGGAAGTCAGAAGCACAGCTGAGCTGTAAATAGAATTGGTGTAACTTCTCGGAGGACATGTGGATTGTGTGAGAGTGAGAGATAGAGTTGGTATGGGGCAGGATCTGCCACCGCTCTAACACAGGCCTGATGTTTTAAAATAAAGCAGGCTGTTGGCTTTGATGTCGAGGGGCCTCTGAAGCAGACGGTCTGATTCAATAAAGATCACTGCTGCTTATCCCACTCCATGCTGTAAGCTTAGCCTTCACTCCAAAGTGCTTTTATAAAGGTGAGATGGGAGAAGACCATGAGAATTCACTTGATACTAACAGCAGACGTACTTTGAAACCCTCTTGATCTGTCTTTTGGAGCTCATATGCTCAAAGTCACCTGCTGTGGGCTTCTGTGATCAAGTCTGACCTATTAGGGCTCTTATGTACAATCATTTGACTTACTGTGAACATGCATCAAAATTCAACCATATCTGCCAGGCACATAAAGCAGGGAGGTGATGGTTGTCCAAAACATGAAAATTCTGTCATTACTTACCCTGATGTTGTTCCAAACCATTAAGACCTTCGTTCATCTTTGGAACTCAAATGAAGATATTTTTGATGAAATCTGAGAGCTTTCGAACCTTGCATAGACAGCAATGCAACCGACACGTTCAAGGCCCAGAAAGGTAGTAAGAACATCATTAAAACAGCCCACGTGACATCAGTGGTTCAGTCGTAATGTTAAGAAGTTATGAGAATACTTTTTGCGCACCAAGAACGTCAAATGAACGACTTTATTCAACGATTCTTCCGTCTCAGTCTTTGGCATTATGTCACTGTGCAGATCAAATATCCAGTGCAAAACAGTGAAAACATCATCTATACAAACATCTGAAAGGGATGTTCTGAGGTTTCAGTGTTGGCCCCAAGAATGTGGCCCTCTATTCATGTGATTGCATGATCATAGAGAAATTACTGAGGAATTTGAGAATATGAGCGAGCTTGCAAAAAAGAATTTGAGCCCCTTTTAAAGGGGAGGGAAGAGTATTTTGCATCAGACATCAAAAGCGAAGCTTAGGCCTGTTTCTGGATAGAGCTAATAAGAGTCTTGTGGAATGGCTTAAAGTGTTTAATATCTGTGGACGGATCTTATTTGACTGTGATACAAGATGAAAGACTCTTTGACCTCTACAGATCCTATGGAATCATCTCCTGTGAATTTGAAGGTGATAAATCTGACTGTTTAAGTGGTATAATCAGATCCCCGGTGCATCTACCAACCCAGAAAACGTGAAAAAGGACAACCCAGTAAGCCTTTTCCTGCAAGCACGTGAAAAATGAGCGTCTGATTTTGCTCACCCCATGACGTAGGAAGGTAATCTTATTATAATATTATCGCTTCTTAAAGAAGTCCACTTCCAGAACAAAGATTTACAGATAATGTACTTATCCCTTTGTCATCCAAGATGTTCACGTCTTCCTTTCTTCAGTCGTAGAGAAATTGTTTTTTGAGGAAAACATTTCAGCATTTATCTCCATATAATGGACTGCTATGGTGCCCCGAGTTTGAACTTCCAAAATGCAGTTTAAATGCAGCTTCAAACGATCCCAAATATTACATATTGTAAAAAGGGTCTTCAATACATTGAGAGTCGGCAACATTTGACGTTTAGTGTGACATGGACTATTTATTTAGCACTCAAAATGTGTCCATACATCTATATGCACAAACCCCTACCATCGACACATAACTATGACTCAATAAATACTTTGCAAAGATTATGCGGGACTGTTTTGTCTTTAACAAAAAAGGAAAAGTGATACAACAGGACATAATATAGGAATTCTGTTCATCCAACTAGACAAATATATGCATGTTTACACAGGAACCTGAATATTGTATCCGATATTCTTGAATCTGTCCAAGAATCCTGAGGAGATGCATGTTGGGCATAAAACAAGCATGCAAAACTCTTGCTGTCAGCCCATTATTGGTAGGGTGATTCCTGATATGACTTCCCTTTAGTTTTCCCTTTTACTCCTTATAAAAAAATCTGATAGCCCAAGAAATATAGATAAACAATACAAAGAGAACCATGATGAGTTACTTGTTATTCTTTCCATGAAAAGAACGAGAGGTTCTGAGGGAAACCATATGAAGATCTGTGCTTCTTGTTGGCTGTGCCGTCTGTTTTTCATAGCAAGTCCTGTTCAAACTCACAGCCAGTTTTCGAAACGAGTCCTGCTTCCGTTTTAGAAGCTTCTCAGCTCAAAACTCTCTGGCCTCCTCGAACTGTTTGTAGTAGTCCTCATCCTGAGGGTTCTCTGCACATTTCTGTCCATTATTTGGAGGTCGAGCCTGGTTGTAGCGGCTCCAGTCGCCCTTGCAGATGATCCATGGTAGGATGTCCACTTTGTAGTGCAGGTCAGCGGAGAACTCTGTGCTGATGAGGTTGGGCGTCCCGGCTCCTTTGCCTCGGGTGATGAGCTTCATGCTGTCATCGTAGCAGCAGTGCTGGGCCGCCAGGGTGGTGGATTCCAGCGTGAGCATGGAGCGGATGCAATAGCGAGCAGTGGGTTTGTAGATCTCTAGCTTCTCCTTTGGTCCGCTGGCGTCTTTCCAGCGGAAGTTGCGCCTCGTGGTGGCGTCGTGGACGTCTGCGGTGCTGTAGGCCACCTCGGTTGGGTAAAAGCAGGGACAGCTGGGTAGGTCGTTGGCCACTTTGCTCATGTATTTCTTGAGGAACTCGCTCTTGCAGTTCATCCAACGCTCACAGCTGTCTGTATCTGAGGAGGAGGAACCAACATCACAATCAGAATCACACAGTTCAAGTAATTCTTAGATATGTGATTAACACTTTTCATGTTTCTAAAAACTACCATTGATAGCTGTGATTCTGATTATACAGAAACATTTTGCAAAACAGTAAATGAATTAAAGATTTAGTCTTCTTAAATTCAGCATAACAAGTTAAGTTGCAAGTTGTACAGTTGAGGTCAAAAGTTGCAGAATCTGCAAAACGTTAATTATTTTACCAAAGTAAGAGGGATCATACACAATGCATGTTATTTTTTTATTTACTACTGACCTGAATAAAATATTTAACATAAGAGATGTTTACATGTAGTCCACAAGAGAAAATAATAGTTGAATTTCTAAAAATGACCCCATTCAAAAGTTTTCATACACTTGATTTTCAATACTGTGTTGTTACCTGAATGATCCACAGCTGTTTTTATTTATTTATGTATTGTGATAGTTGTCCATGAGTCACCTGTTTGTCCTGAACAGTTAAACTGCTCGCTGTTCTTCAGAAAAATGCTTCAGGTCCCACAAATTCTTTGGTTTTTCAGCATTTTTGTGTATTTGAACCCTTTCCAGCAATGATTGTATGATTTTGAGATCCATCTTTTCACACTGAGGACAAATGAGGGACTCATATGCAACAATTACAGACGATTCAAATGCTCACTGATGCTCCAGAAGGAAAAATTATGCTTTAAGAGCCAGGGGGTGTAAACTTTTGAACAGAATGAAGATGTGTACGTGTCTTATTTTGCCTAAGTAACACATTTTTTTCATTTAGTACTTTCATTTTATACTTGTTTCCCAAATGACAAAATAAATTAAATTTATCCTGATCTTCAAATTCCAAAAGTTTTCACCCCCATCTCTTAATGCATTGTTTCTCCTACCGAAGCATCAGTGAGCGTTTGAACCTTCTGTAATAGTTGCATTGTCATCAGTGTGAAAAGATGGATCTCAAAATCATACAATCATTGTTGGAAAAGGTTCAAATACACAAAAATGCCTGAGAACCAAATAATTTGTGGGACCTGAAGGTTTTTTCTGGCAGGCAGTTTAACTTCAGGACAAACAAGGAACAACTATCACTAAACAAAAAAAAACAAGCTGTGGATCTTTCAGGTAACAACATAGTATTAAGAATAAAGCGACTGTGAACTTTTTAACAGGGTCATTTTTATAAATTCAACTATTAATTTCTCTTGTGGACTATATGTAAACATCTTTTATGTGAAATATCCTATTCAGGTCAGTACTAAATAAAAAATAACATGCATTTTGTATGATCCCTCTTATTTTGGTATGGACAGAATTTGAAATCGGAGACTTTGTTTCATATCAAAAGTAACAAAGCACAAAGCTTATTACGATTTATTGGATGGGAGGCACTACAGTGTTTCACTCATTTACTGAAAACAGACTGGACTAATAGATTATTGGGATTTAAGAATCAATATTGTTTCATAAAAATGAGAATCGATTAAAGTCGAGAAACCAAGGTTTTTTTTTTTTTTTTTTTACCGAACCCGAGAGTGCAAATAACTTACCAACTCCGAAGAGCTCTGTTGCATTAAACTCTTCAGTGCCAGCGAGAAGACTGACTTCTGTCGCTGCCGTCTTGAAAGCATCTTCAATCCCTGTACATAAGAAAGTGGTTAACTCTGTACCATTCATTTTGAAGATTGGCAGCATGTGCCATTTGAGAATCTGGGAACAGGAGTTTGCTTGTATAACTTCCAAAGGAAAGGCTTTCTTACCTGGGCAGCTGGGCATGTCACATGTCCGTGACTCTGTGGCTGTGCAGGCGTAGCCGCATGACCTGGTCCGCTTCTGGTTGCCGTTTCCACAGGATACGCTACATGGTGACCAACCACTCCAGTCACCGTCCCCATCTATGTAGTCTATAATAGAGGGGAAAAAAAAATATATTTCACACATTCGCTAGCACTTGAGTGCTATGACATGATTTAAAGCACAGGTTGTGTTGTACTCCTGTCCCACTGAGAAGATCCTGATTCAGACCGTATGTTTCAAATACCTGAGGCGCTCAAAACTCGGCCTGCTGGCCTATACCATTAGCATACCTCTCTAATTGGCTCATACACATGGGAGTGAGTGAATGAACGAGCCAAGTCTACATACTTATCCTGACTTCCAACTGCTTTTTAAATAACATACAAATACTGTACTGCACTTATATTTCTGGTTCACTGATAAGGGGCAACCAGAACAGTTGCTGAAGTATTGAAGTGGAGTATTCTAGAAATTCTAGAATGTGGTTTTCTGACATTCCCATCATTTTATTCCCATACAGTTTTATATCCTGACAATGGGCGTTTTCAACTGGTCTGCAGGACACAAAAACATCTGCTCTTGTTGGATTATGAAACCAATGTAAGTTTATAGATTTTTTTTGTGTAGAAATAAAAATTTAAATAAGTAAATCAAAGCTGAAATGTAATAATAGTAATGTATTTGCTTAACATTATTTATTATTTTGTATTATTATTATTATTATTATTTTTTTTTATTATTATTTTTTAATAATAAAGAAGTTTATGCTCTAATATATATATATATATATATATATATATATATATATATGTAACATAGCTAGAAAAATTCTTTACAAAACTATTATTATTATTGTTGTTGTTGTTGGTGGTGGTGGTGGTAATTTCTAAATTGAAGCAAAAATCAAAGTAAATTTAAAGCTGAAAATTTTGTAACAATGTATTTTTTTGTAACGTTGTTGTTGTTGTTAATTAATAATAATAATAATAATAATTATTAATAATGATAAAGTAGTTTGCACTCTAAAATATATAAATTGTGGAAAAATTCTTTACGAAACTATTTTATTAATAATAATAATAATAATAATAATAATAATTGTAATAATAATAATAATGTTTATGCTCTAAAATATATATAAAGAATTCTTTACAAAACTACTTTTGTTGTTGCTTTGTTGTTATAATTATTAATAATTAATTAAACTAAGCAATATTTTCTTATAATAATAATAATAATAATAAATAAATAAATAAATAAATAAATAAATAAATAAATAAATAAATAAATAAATAAATAAATAAATAAATAAATAAATAAATAAATAAATATTATTATTATTATTTAATATTGGTGTTTTTTATAATATTATTGTTGTTGTTATTATTATTATTATTATTATTATTTAATATTGGTGTTTTTTATAATATTATTGTTATTGTTGTTAATTACTTATTAATTATTAATATTATTGCTTTACAATATATGTTATGGTTAGAAAAAATACAAACTACAATTGTTGTTGTTTAATAAATTATTTCTAAAGTAAATCAAAGCTGAATTGTTTAATAACAACAAAATGTATTTGTTTATTATGTATTTGTTTATTATTAAATGTATTTGTTTATTATTATTATTATTATTATTATTAATAAGGAATTTTATGCTCTAAAATATAGAAATTGTGACTAGGGAAATTCTTTACAATACATTGTTGTTTTTATTATTATCATTATTATTATTTTAAGATGTTTATGTTCTACAATATATACATTGTGGCTAGGAAAATTATTTACAAAACTGTTGCTGTTGTTATAATTAATAATTTCTAAAGTAAACTAAGTAAATGAAAGCTCAATTTTTTTTTATAATGAATTTGTTTAACATTATATAATAATAATAATAATAATAATAATGAAAATAATAAAGTCGTTTATGCTCTAAAATATAGAAACTGTAACTAGGAAAAACTTGTTGCCATTTATTATTATTATTATTAGTAGTAGTATTGTTTTTATTATTATTATTATTATTATTGTAATGTCAGTTTTGTAAATACATTTTTTCTTTGTATCTACATTTATATTTATACACAACACTAATGGATTAGATTTGAATAATAATTATAATAATAATAATAGTTTAATTTTGTTTCCTTTTTAAATATTTTTTATAATTTAATTTATTTTGAAATATTCTTGATTTCATTCTTGCTTTCTTTCTTGTTTTCTTTCTTAATTCAATCAAGATAATGAAAGAAAAGCAGTGAAACCACGGGTGGATACTTTGAAAAAGCTAAATTATAAGGAAGTTTTGATTTGTTTAACATTTCTTTTGGTCATTACATAATTCCAAACCTTTCTGGTAGCGTATATACACACACACACATGCACACAAACCAACCGAGCAACCACAATCTTTATCCACTGCCCCTGATGAGAGAAAAACAAAGACCTTTGGTCTTAAAAAGACAACATTACTTTCAGCGCCGTCAAACTACATGGTCACAGTCGAGTGCGGGCCAACTCACAGGCAACAACATGCCTGAAACCCACACGAGCCACAGTTCCCCACACACCGCTAATGGAAACGAATAAACCAATCAAGAGCAGATATGGCAAACCCTCAGGAATGAGTCACGGCCACAACAGACCGTGTGTTAGTCATGAGGAAAATTTATATGGAGAATTTTTAACTTCGGATTGGTATTACCTTCACACACTGATCAAAGAGAGTTCCTCTACAGCAAAAGGGTTTAGGCAAGTGGTGACAGGGTAAGAATGCGTTTGACAGGAAGTGCAGTCTCTGACAGCAACACGCATTCACTCATTTAACTCCACTTTACCAAAAAAGACAGAAAGAGAGCAGAGGAACAGATGCTCTGGATTCTCTCTCTCCTGCTTTGATGTTCAGGAGTGTTTTCTGTCACGGAGACAGACTCTGCCACACAGGAATCTGTCTCTTACAGGAAGAAATCTACAATCACAGACTCCGTAAGGAGCTCTGTCTTTGTTATAGTGACAGCGTAAATCATCTGACGAGCAAATTACAGATTCCATCACCTCATGGCAGAGCCATATTTATGCTTCGCAGAGCCCTTCATTAAGACAATAATTCCATAACACAGGCTCGTCTGCAACGTACCGTATTCAGTCTGGGATCTGCTGCCTGCGCCAGCAGTCCCTCTTCGTTCCCAGTCTCCGAGCGGTTTGAGGAAGTTGCTGTCCTCCGTGTTGCTCTCGTAGGGGTAATCCTGTTCGTCGGGCCCCTTTGGGGTGGACACGGAGGAGGATGATGAGGAAGAAGAACGCTGCCACCAGTTCCTCCAGTTAGGAGCTGCCCAGCCAGGCTTGTTTTCTTTGCGTATTCCCTTCTCTGGCTCAGAACCTTCCAGGCTGTCCACCACTTCTATGGTAACCTAAAGATTTTAAAGGATAACATCATTAGTACTGTTTACTCAGGCATACACCACTTATTATGAGGTTAGGGATTTAATACCTTGAAAAAAAATAAAAAAAAAAAAAAATAAAATAAAATAAAATAAAATAAATACCTAAATCATCCTAAAACAGGATCATAAGATTTAAAAAAAATATATATTACAAAAATTAATAATAAGAAACATTAATAACATTAATAATAAGAAATGTTTCTTGAGCTAAGAACTGTTGAAAATTCAACTTTAAAAAAATATATAAAATAGAGAAAAATATTTTAAATTGCAAAAAAAATTATGAAATAAATATGCAATTTGTATATACTTTTTATTAACACACACACACACTGAACTACTGTTCAAGTATGTATATAAATTATGTAAATATAAATTACAATAATTTAAATACAAATAAATGTTTTTCAAAATATACCTATCTTATTTATTTGTTTGTTTTATGCTTACAATTCGGCTTCTTTAAAATACATTAAAATAGCTTTTTTTATATATATTTTTTAAATTGGAACAAACTTAAAATAGCAATACTGTTTTTACTGTATTTTTGATATGTATTTGATAATATTTTAGATTTAATTTTTCACAAATATAGTAAATTATTTTGAAATTACACAATTTATATATACTTTTAATTAATACACACACTACTGTTCAAAAGTATATAAATGATGTAAATATAAATTTAAATGATTTAAATAAAAGTATTTTAAAATGTTATATATTCTTATCTATTATTTGTTTGTTTTATGTAGAAAATTCAGCTTTTTTAAAATGCAATAAAAAAGATTTTAAATGGCAAAAAATTACAAATATTAATACTGATTTTACTGTTTACTGTATTAATATAAATTTATATATGTATATATATATATATATATATATAATATATCAAAATACAGTAAAATCAGTATTAATATGTCATTTTTTTGCCATATATTTAAAAAAAAAAAAAAAAAAAAAAAATGTGTATATATAAGTTTTACATTTCTATATTTATTTATTTCTTAGTGTGATATCAAAGTACTAGTAGTACCATTTCATACCATCATACCAGCAATTTCACATTTCAAAACAGTAATTTCATGCTGTGCTATAAACCTAAATCAAACACCGCAGTCTGCATCGGTCCCTTTTATTGCGACTCTAATTTGTTTACTTGCACATGTTGAGAATAATCATACAGATCAAGGGTGTTTGTTGTACTGAGAGAGGGTTTTTGTGGAACATCAAACGGTGGAGGGTAGTGTGATCTTGCAGAGGTCCAGATGGACGTTGGCTTAGGTCATGGTCATGCTCTGTGACGCTGCCATTCTGCAGTGACACCCCCACCCCACCCAAACACCCCACCAGTAAGACATGTGCCTCCCAGATTGGGGCAAGGGGTGGGCTTCCCCTCTCTAGCCTCTCTTTCTCTCGCTCTCTCCACCTAAACATCAAGTTCAAAGGGCCTCTCAGCCTTCTTAAGACCATGAAAGCCAGATGATGCTTTGGATCAAAGATACCCATGCCCACACCACCCCCCCCGAACCACACACACACACATTTACTGCCATCTTAAGACATCGATACACTTTATCCTTTCTGCCATTCTTGGTCAAGATTCACGTTTTTGCTTTTGATGTGGATGGAGCCCGTACTGGATTATTTGGCGGCCGATGCTGTGCAGGTGTATGTTGTTACTAAGACTCAGCTAGGTGAATGTTAGAGGTTGTGTGTTTGTGTGTGTGTGTGTGTGTAAAGATGTAGAATGAGAAAGCAGGGGACCAAAAGGCTCTCTTCTTGAAAAGAAGTGCTGATGTGCATCAGGGCTTTCTGCTTGCCAAGATTTTACTTTATGTGCTTGGTCAGCCATGTCTCCTTTAAAAGTCTTTGTGTTTGTGCACAGCAAAAAAATTATTTTTCTAAATCACTGTTTGTCTAATACAAAAATCTAAACGTATTTAAAAACTAGATACATTATCATTTGATATTTAAATTTATTAAAATGTATATTCTATATATGCAAATATATATGGCTGAGAGGAGTGTGATATTCTAGTAATATCACACTATACCAGCCATTTGTTATAGTTACGCCTTTGTTACTAGTTCAAAAGTGATGTTTCAAATTAGTAATAGAGGCTTAGGCTCAGCTGTTAAACTGTCAGACTGACACAAAAAACAGGGTTTTTCAAAGAAACTCTGTTGTTGTTTATGTATTTACGCTACCAGTCAAAAGTTTTTAAACAGTAGGATATTTAATGTTTTTTTTTTTCTCTTCTGCTCACCAAGCCTGCATTTTTTTTTTATCCTAAATACAGCAAAAGCAGTAATATGGTGAAATATTTCTAATATTTAAAACTTTTTTCAATTTGAATTCATTTAAAAATGTAATTTATTCCTGTGATCAAAGCTAAATTTTTAGCATCTTTACTCCAGTCTTCAGTGTCACATGATCCTTCAGAAATCATTCTAATATGCTTATTTGCTGTTTAAGAAACTATTATTATTATTATTATTATTATTATTATCAATGTTTAAAACAGTTGAGCACATTTTTTAAGGATTCTTTGATGAATAGAAAGATCCAAAGATCAGCATTTATCTGAGAAAAAATTATTTTGTAACACTATACATTATACCATTCAAAAGCTTGGAGTCAGTATTTTTATTTTTGGGGGGAAAAAGTTATAAATACTTTTATTTAGCAAGGATGGTTAAAATTTATCAAAAGTGATGATAAAGACATTTATAATGTTACAAAAGATTTCTATTTCAGATAAATTCTTCTGTTTTTCTGAATTTTCTATTCATTAAAGAAACCTGGAAAAATTCAACTCAGCTGTTTTCAACATAATAATAATAACAATAAATGTTTTTTTTAGCAGCAAATCAGAATATTAGAATGATTTCTGAAGGAAATCTCACCTTTGGTCTTAAATTTCACAATTTGAAATCACAGGAATAATTACATTCTAAAATATATTAAAATAGAAAGCAGTTATTTTAAATATTAAAATATTTCAAAATGTACTATTTTTGCTGTGCTTGGATCAAATAAATGCAGGCTTGGTGAGCAGAACTTTAAAAATCATACTGTTTAAAATCTTTTGACTGGTAGTGTAGACATTTGCGCTGTCAAACTGTTGTATAAATGCAATATCACACTCATAGCCGTGTGATATTGCTGTATATTGGCACAGTGTGATTACCTACAGCCTAATCACAGCTGTGCCGATATACAGCCATATCCCATGGCTACTCGTTTGATATTGCTCTCATATATTGGTGATTTGGTAAATGTAAGGAAAACACATTTATTCTGAGCATCTTCCTACCTGAATGTTGGGGTTCTGCCCATTTATATCAGCTTTGGAAAGATCAGGGAAGTTCTGCAGGTCCAGCAGGAAAGCTCCTGGTCCGTCTCTCTGCAGGCTGCCCCCCGTCCCGTGACTCTGAACCCAGGGCTGAGATGCTGGAATATGAGGCACTCGGGACTTTCTGTCACCCGGACCCAACTGAACCGAGGAACTGCTTTCTGCATTGACATTATTCTGCAAGAAACAATAACAGAAACCACGGAAAAATTAGCTTAGTGGTTCTCAGTGTGTTTTAAAAGTCTCTTTTTATCTTACTAATTACATATGCAAGCATTTTATTGTTTGCATAGCATAGTGACAAATCTGTGACCAACCAGTATTCAAGAACTAGAATCATTCTGAAGAAAGATAAATGTTAAAGGAGACCGCTCGGGGTGAATCATCCCTCTGTATACAATTCTTGACTCTTTGTTGTCACAAATGTAAAAATTCATCTCAATCACCAGCTTGTTTCCACCCAGTCCTTGGGAGACATTCTACAATTGATGTTAGATCCAGTGTAAAAGTATATTTACACTGTAACTTCCCACCAAGAAAAAAGCAGGGTTCCAGTCAGTGCAGATGAGAGTAGTAAAAAGTCTCAAGTAGGAGCACACAACAGTCTCACAAGTTCCGTCATTACCAATAGAGTTCAGTGGAACTGAACATAGTTAGCTAACGATGCTTTTAGTGCTGGTAGACGACTTTGGGCCAATCACAAACTAGATAAATTTCTAATCTGGTTTCTCCAGGAGGGTTCAATTAAGGAAAATCAATGACGTTATATAAACTTCGACAATCGATAATGCCTTAAAATGCCAGAGTAAAAGGCTACTCAAACACCAGCTTCTTTTTCTTTCCACCTGAAAGGTGTGATTGCAGCCTAGACGTCTTTAACACCCCTTTAGCCAGCCATATGTTCTCGAAAGAGACTTTAAAGATGGAGATCAAGGGAAACAAATACTGGTTTCATCCAGCTCAGCCCAGAACTGTTTGTTTACACTGAGAGAGATTAGAGACATTAGCAACTCCACTCACTCAATCTCACCTCAAATGGCCTAATTATCCACAGGTGCTACATTGCTCCTTATCACCCCATAATATAAACACACACACACCAGAGACTTTCT